>NC_138030.1:25858278-26104737 GCF_964106645.2 Podarcis pityusensis | reverse complement strand
CCCATGTATTTTCCCAGATGCCTAAAACCCAGCAGTCACAAATGCAGGGGAAGGAAGCCTGGAAGCCATGTATTTCACCCCTTCCTTTCTGCATCCATGGATGAGACCCTTTGGAAGTTAAAAGAGATTGAAGAGCATTCTCTGGAGACCGCAGGAGGGGAGAGGGCTGTTGTGGTCAAATTCCACTTGCTGGTTTCCCACAGGCAACTGTTCAGCCGCTGTGAGAACAGGATGCTGGACTAGATGGGCAGTTGGCCTGATCCAGCAGGCTCTTCTTAGGAATATTCCAAAATGCTGCATGAGCACTGCAAAAATAGGATGGATGTGAAGTGTTGTTTCCCTGGGAACTCTGGAACATAGGCAGGCGTGAAAAGCTCTTTTTCATTAAAGGCCCCATCTTGTGTACATTTACTCAAAAACTCAGTGGACTTACTCCCAAGTAAGTGTCTACAGGCAACTCCCTGTTTGTGTGCAAATGGGGAGCTACCTATATAGAATTGTAGCCAAATGCTGTTTTTGATCAAAAGCCGGAAATAGGTGTTGAACTCCAAATATTAAATACTCTAAAAAAACACACATACGGGAATAGGTACTGCTGTGGCGGGAAGGTAAACATCGTTTCCGTGCGCTCTGGTTTCTGTCATGGTGTTCCATTGCGCCAGAAGCAGTTTAGTCCTGCTGGCCACATGACCCAGAAAGCTGTCTGTGGACAAACACCGACTCCCTTGGTCTGAAAGTGAGATGAGTGCCGCAACCCCGTAGTCACCTGTGACTGAACTTAACCATCCAGGGGTCCTTTACCTTACCTTTTAATAGTATGGTAACATGTATGGTATGGATTTGGCCTAAGAAAGACAGCTAGGAGTTGCATGGTAAAACCGTGGAAAACTTTGTTTTCCTTAAGGTTTTCTATTTACTGTCATAGAAAGATTAAGCATTATAGCAGGCCCGTCCCTGGAAAAGCAGGTGTGAAGTCTTAAATCTCCCCAGATGCAGTGCCCTTTAGGCTGCAATGTAATACTGAATTGCCCTCCGAGTGCTCATTAAAGTGAAGGCCAGTCAATAACCAAGGGGGACTGAAGTCACAAATCCATGCCTCAGCCTCTGGGGGAAACAAGCCACAATAAGGGAAGAATCAATTGTCCACAGCCTCTCCATCTCCCATTGAGGCTGAGCTCCAGTGTCACTTCCTCCCCGTCCTCTCTTTCCCTATAAATAAGTGGGGCACCCAAACTCTCAAAATGTTAGCTCTGCGGCTGTTTGCTGAGAGATTTACTGGCTACATAGCACTGGTAAATCAGGGGAAACAGAAGACATGTGGAGACGAGATGCATATAAACAAGGAAACTGTCAGCAAAGAAGCCTCACTGTCTCGCTCTGGCTCTTTCCATAGGGTGTCCAGCTGCCTAAATAAGGTGTGAACAATTTCTCAGTGAGCAGGGATGGGAAAATCTGTCAGTTTCAGTTCCCCTAGTCCACCCCCCCTAAAAAAACCTTAAATTCAGTTCTCCACATTTTTACGGCAATTTGTGATTTTTTATTTTTTTTAAATCCTCATGAAAATTTGCCAGTACTTTAGTGAGGATTTATCCCAATACACAGATTTTTGGATGCAGCTTTGACATACAATTTGCAAGCACTTCCGCATGCTGTCTTTATGAACATTTGCATTTATATGCTGACTTTACCCTAATATGATGCACATTTTTGTTCACATTTCTTGGCTGGAGAAAATTGCAAAATTCGACAAAGTGTGGATTTTGAAGAATGGCTGTGTTTCAGTTCCTGTATTGTTTCGGACAGGGCAAATTAGGTTAGATTTACCTTTAAATGTGAACTGAATCAAATTTCTTCCTCATGCCGAGGCATGAGCAGCATACCACAGAAGCAGAGAGGAAGCATAAAAGGAAAGCTAAGAGAAAGGAGGGCAAAAAGAAAAGCGGTAGAGAATGAGGGAATATATTTATTTATTTAGCCAAATTTATATATCGCTTACTCAACAGAAAGCCTCTCAGCAGATTACAAAAAGCAGCCTAAAGTATTAGCAGGTTTTTTAAACCGAATCTAAAAACACACATTAAAAACGGATTGACTTTGAGTGATCAAGGAAAGATGAGGAGGAGAAATGACGAGTATGTACCCTCTCTGAAGAAAACGGACTGCTTTGAGGGAACCACAGGGATGCCATCCCCCAGTGTAGAGAAGAGCCATGCCTGCCTGTTGCAATAAACACACTGCCTTGAAAAAGTGCGCTTAAAAGGAAATTGATTGCTCCTATTGTGAAGAAAAAGCAGCTGTAGACCCCATTCCACACTAGTTTCCTGCTGAAAGTTACCCGCCTTGTTGGAATATATTCCTAAATGGGCTTGTCTGCTGTACCAAGCACCTTTGAAGAACAAATTGCTGGGGGGCGGGGGCAAGGACTTTTCAGTAGAAACTGCCATCAGCCCCCTCTCTGGATTGGAAGCATATTTCAGATGGAAGTCCCAAAGATGCTTTTTTAAAAAAAACTAAAAGCAACCAGTTTAAATACACTGTGTTAAAGTGTGTTTATTGCAAGGAGGCCCGAAGTTTGATCCTAGTCCAGATGCACTGTGCCCCATATAAAATCATCTATGAATAGCCAGTTTACATCCATTTTCTCAGATATGATTTGCAGAATTAGACCACAATTTGGCTAAAATGAAGCACTTTTACTTCCCGATGATTTTAGTGGGAGAGATAAGGACGTGCTTCAACTTATTCCCACTGAAATCAATGGAACAAAAAAGTGCTTAACTTCAGCTGGATTGTGTCCTTGTTTTGCATGCTTCAAGCATCCAGTTTTCTTGGGTGAAAAATGTACCCTAGGTGCACTTTTCATTGTGCAATCTCCACAATGAATCTCTAGACCCGCAGGGTAGTCCTTGTGGGGCATTGTCACAAATCGTTTCTACTATGGCATTCCCCAGTTTCAGCCAGTTAATCTTACAGTTTTCTTTCTGGAAACAAAAAGAACGACCTGGAACATGAAATATCCCAGAAATGCATTGATTTTTGTTCAATGGGTATGTTTATTACAGTGGTGCCCCGCAAGACGAATGCCTCGCAAGACGAAAAACTCGCTAGACGAAAGGGTTTTGCGTTTTTTGAGCTTCTTCGCAAGACGAATTTCCCTATGGGCTTGCTTCGCAAGACGAAAAACGAAAACGTCTTGCAAGTTTGTTTCCTTTTTCTTAACACCGTTAATACAGTTGCGACTTGACTTCGAGGAGCAACTCATAGAACACAGTGTGGTAGCCTTTTTTTGAGGTTTTTGAAGACTTTGGTGATTTGTGAAGCTTTTCCAAAACTTCTTTTGCAGCCATTTGGTAAGTTAAACTTTTAAAACTTTTTTTGGGGGGGGTTTGGATTTTGGGTTGGGGTGTTTGGAATTCAAGGACTTGGTGTTGGGGAGGGGTTTGCAGGAATCTGGAAGCTTGTGTTTTTTCCCCTGCATTTTTATGATTTTCTGTGACCATTGGGCCACTCTGCTGTTTTTTAAAAAAAATTCTGGATTTGAATTTCTGTGTGGTGGGTGGCTGGGGGAACAGTTGAGGAGGGGTTTGCAAGAATCTGGAAGGTTGTGTGGTTTTTTTTCTGCATTTTTATGATTTTCTGTGACCATTGGGCCACTCTGCTGTTTTTTTTAAAAAATTCTGGATTTGAATTTCTGTGTGGTGGGTGGCTGGGGGAACAGTTGAGGAGGGGGTTCTTCAGCAAGAAGCAAAGAGTGGAAGAGGAACCTTCTTCGAGTTGTCCCCCAGAGTCTTAGAAAATGTACTGTACACTTTGTTGATTTTTAAATGTTTTTCTGTCATGTTTAGAAACTTAATTTATTGTTCCTTCAATTTTTGAAATGCTCTTTACAGTATGTGTGACTTTAAAGAGCACTTAATAAACTCTTGTTGTACCAAATTTGGCTTTGTTTGGACTTTTTTTGACCATAGGAACGCATTAATTGAATTTCAATGCATTCCTATGGGATTTCGTGCTTCGCAAGACGAAAAATTCGCTAGACGAAAAAACTCGCGGAACGAATTAATTTCGTCTTGCGAGGCACCACTGTATCTTAGTCCACGTTAGCAGATTGGGGGACTAAAATACCACATCATTTTTCCATAGAAAAATGGTCAGGTTAAGGTCAAGAAGCCATGTGTGGTGTGTGTCAAGAGGTTGGCACACACCATATAATATTGTCTGGGGACAAAGAACAGTTGCCTTGCAGGTTTCTTAACGGGCTGAGAAACATACACACATCCAAAAAAGTTAATGTTGGCGTTCAGTTTAAGTAAAGTTTTTTTCTAGAAAGTTTGCAGTATTACCACAACATTTTTACTTTAAAATATTGTTTCTGTTGTTTGTAACTGGGGCAAAAGCCTTCTTTTTCCATGTCTCAGTCAGAGAATGTCACTGTGAAAAAAGTTTCAACAAGTATGCTTTATATGTGGTGAGGTAGTCCCTGAAGGGAACTACTTCAGGCTGTGCTCAAGGGAAAATGTTCACTCCTTGTTTTAATGTAATCACTATTTAGGATTCTGGTGTGGAACTGCGTACTATCAAATTCAATAACCAGGCATGGTCATGACAAGCAGTTTCTTGCAAGGTGCTGGAAACAGCATCGTTTTTGAACAGAACACACATATATACATTATGACATTGGCATGCAGAGTAGATGCGAATGGAGGCCCGTTCCTTAGCAAGCCGGTGCCTATATTCATTTCAGCAGCAGATTTTCAATCAACCATGGCATCCTTCCGGAGTGGTTGTCTGAGTTGAGGGTGGATGGCACCTCTTTGCAGTGGTTTGGGTCATTTACAGAAGGTGATGCTTGGGGAGTACTCTTCAGCCCTGTGGAGCCTTCAATGTGGGGTTCCTCAGGCTTTGACTTTATCCCCCATACTGTTTAATATCTACATGAAACAGCTGGGTGGAGTTTTGGAGTACGTTGTCCACAATATGCCGATGACACACAGCTCTACTACTCCTTGACATACGCAAGTGTGGCTGTGGATGAACTGGACTGTTTATCTTTTTTGTTATTGTGATCTTGGCTGCTGGTGCACACTTTTTTTTTACCTGCAGCTCTCCAGAGTGAGAGCAAACATTGCCCTCACTCTAGTTAACACTGTGTCTGAATGTGGCATTGTCATGCTGCAATTGGAGTGAGAGTCATGTTCCCTGACTTCATTTTGAAAACATATTGGCATCTGTCAATAGCTGGAATTACATTAGTGGTGGTGGTTGTTGCTACTGCTGCTGCTACATTCCACCCCAAGCAATGGCTTGGTTGAGCTATAATGCACACAATATGCATACTTTTTTTCTTTAAAAAATGTTTAGGGGTACTCTCATTTTCCTACTCATATTGAAATATTGCCTCTCAATGAGGCCAAATTTAGATTCAAAACATGTTTAGGGGAATGCATACCCCCCCCAAAAAAGTACTGTGCATACAATTTTCCTTTGATGACACCATTTTTGTTGTCGTATTCAGAAACGGGCTCCTGAATACAAAACAGAAAATATGAAGTTCTGGAGACTTCCAGAGAAAGACCTTCTGTCTGAGACCTGCTACCACTAATCACAGGCGTTGAACCAGGGAGACCATGGGACTAACTGAGTATAAAGCAATTTCTTATTTTTGGACAGGGTAGAGATTAGAGACAGATGGCTTGAGATGAGACCTCGTCTGTATGACCTCCTTACAGCCTGAAATATCACTGGTTCAAACAAAGAAAAGAGCAAACACATATATAAATAAGAGCCTGAGGAAGGCTAAGGACAAGGCAGCCGAGTGAATCACTCTCCATGCTCCAGGGGATTACAGGAGATGGGTTACTTTAGTCAGGCAAAGTCTTTTGTTTCAACTTAATGTAGTGTAAAAGGTTTGGATTTATTCTAACGGTATTAAAGGCACATCCTGGACCCCTCTTATGCTGTGACTGGGGAGCCCACACATTTGCGTCATTTGTAAATCCTTTTGGGATTTGCAGGGGCCTGGCTGGGGCATATATTTTACATATACCATTTAAAATAAATAACCCAGCATCCTATTTGGTAGCTTAATGTGCTGCACTGACCACACTGGCAATGCTTTGATTCTTTGTCAGCAGGGAAACTGAATAACCCTATATCTCACAGCTTCTGGGTGCAGTGTGGCCAGTAATGTTAGCAGTCATCACCTCTGTAGAATGTGGGATGCAATCCACTGGGAGCAGTCAAATACAACATTCCTTGTTTTGCAGGAGTGGACATGCAAGGAAATGTTTGATCCAGCCGTCGAAACCTCCTGTTCCTCCTGGCCTGGAGCATCCTTCCTTGCATGTGACTAGTGGGTGAGCGTGACCTTTCCAGACCTGGTAAAAGGCCAAGGCATGCTGCTACGCTCTCTCTTTTCCATCTTCCTTTTGTCCTGCAAACTTGCCGGACTGCTAACTGCAGTCACTAGGTCAACCCACATATGGGGTAAATCTGTTTGTATATGCTTGTAACTTTAAGCCTTAAGCCTGCCTTCAGGGATCACGCTATGCTCTGCCTGATCATGAGTAAACTTCCTTTTTGTTGTTTATGAATAAGACTGTGGTGTCTTTATTCTTTTAGGAGGAATTCAAGGGGACATGGGTGGAGCTGTGGGTTAAACCACAGAGCCTAGGACTTGCTGATCAGAAGGTCGGCGGTTTGAATCCTCGTGACGGGGCGAGCTCCCGTTGCTCGGTCCCTGCTCCTGCCAACCTAGCAGTTCAAAAGCACGTCAAAGTGCAAGTAGATAAATAGGTACCGCTCCGGCAGGAAGGTAAATGGCATTTCCGTGCACTGCTCTGGTTCGTCAGAAGCGGCTTAGTCATGCTGGCCACATGACCCGGAAACTGTACACTGGCCCCCTCGGCCAGTAAAGCGAAATGAGCACCGCAACCCCAGAGTCAGTCATGACTGGACCTAATGGTCAGGGGTCCCTTTACCTTTACCTTTACAAGGGGTTTTACCAGGAAAATATTCGAACACATTTCAATTTGGACAAGCCAGATTGAATTGCTTATTGTCTTAAGAAACTCACACGAGTTTGCAACTAGTTTTCTGCTGTGTAAAGGGGAATGCACTCTGCTAAGTAAAGGAACTTGCTAGCACAAGTTAGGAAGGATATTAATAAACAATATATCCTCTCCTGCCACCCTGAACATTCCCACATAGAATAATATTGCCTTGTGTTCAATGAAATGCCTCACTATGGATTGGGAGAATGAAATGTGTCATGCACAGAGCACAGAACTTGGAATTTTCTTATTTTAAAAATTACATTGATTGAAATTTATTAAAGATACATGTCGTGAAGTTCAGTTCATAAAAGGGGGAAAACAATGGGACAAATAGATAAAATAACTGGAAAAAAACCAACAGTAATTTTTGAAGCAAGAATAGTGGGCCATCACTATCAGTACTGTGCAAGAAATAACATAGGTTTGGCACGACTGTTTCCAGTTCCCACCTGTAATCCCAACCCATAGGTGTGTTAATAATAGCCCAATATCTCTTAAAGAACAGCAGGAGAATAGAAAGGGAAGCTTCTGAACTTGTCAGCATTGGGTTTCAGCCACATGCCTAATTCAAATCTTCTCTGTCATTTACTCATCAGGAGTGGTGAGAGTGAAACATCAGGCTGCGGCATGACAGCTCCAGGTGGAAGATTATTCTGCAGTTTAATCACTTCCTGACAGCATCAGTTGCTCCTTCATCTGCATCTATTAACCTTTATTTCTTCCATTCAGGACTGGATATGTACACCTCATGTCCATGAGTTAGCCGCACAACTTCAGACTCATGTATCTGACAAAGGAGTCTAGGCTCTGAAAGTTCTACTTAAAATAAGAAAGAGCAATTTTCCACGTTGGTTGGAAATCGCCAACATATTTGGACAGTTTTAGGTGAATCAGATTATTGGTCTATTAAGCTCAAGGCTCTGACTGGCAGCAGCTCTCAAGGTGCTCAGACAGAGACCCTGCCAGCTCAGGTTCTTATCGCCAAGAATTGATCCTGGGACCTTCTTTATGCAAAAGATGTGCTCTACCACTGAACTGTAACCCCCACACAGGTAAAATTAGGGCATATAAATGTGATTACAGGAGTTAGTGGGATACTGAATTTATTTATATGTATTTATATGTAGAATTTCAAAGTGCTAAGTAGCTATTCACCAATTCCCTGTAGCTATCATGACGTTTTCCTACAGCCGACTTATTTTCAGACTACATATTCTTCTGTATTATCATCCATTATCCTTTTGTAAAAATAAAACTACTCAGAAACTTCAACTATAATATAATGCATTTTATGTGTTATTTTTCTGCACATCTTATCCTAATTATGCATATATATTTTTTACACCCTAGCTGGAGAACAGCACTGAAATAATCGGAGAAATGAAATGTTTCAGTTTGCATATTGTTTTGGAAAGTGGAAATTAGGTAGGTCCAACTTTGAATGTGACCTATTTTGACTTTCTCTCCCATTCCTAATGTGATTCATAGATCAAATATTTTAAATGATCAGTATTTTCTGACTTGTTTGGTCTTGTTCTTGAAACTTGTGGATTCTCTTCCCTAAGCCATGCCCTCATTCAACGATAAGGAGATTTCTGCCAAAATCTTCATAGATGCAGGACTCTGATGAGTGCGCATTGGGGGAAGGGGGACTGGAATCTGACTTGGGAGAGGGGAGCAGTGATTTGTGAGGACCTAAATCAGCCAGGAGGCTTCAGAGCTGGAGGGTGGCGCACTTGAGGGGTGAGAGGAAGAGGAGAAAGAGGCAGGTCAGGCAAGTGGAGCGCCGGGTGCTTCCCCAACCTCTTCTGCACCATTATATCCCAGAACCAGGAGAGGATTGAAGAGGGAAGAGCAGAGACAGCTTTCATGCAGGCATAGTCTCTGGCTGTGTGCATGCAGCCTGGCAGAGGAAGATACATAAACTGGTGGGGGGAGCATGGTCCCCTGTTGCTGCAGCTGTTCCCTGGAGTGCAGACCAGTCAGTAGCTGCCTGGACACTTGACTGGTTTGCATGGGTATTCAGAGCCATAGAAATTACTGTGTCTGCTTTTGAGAATGAAAAGATAACTATATGCCATGTGGATTCCTTTGGCTGGGGAACATTTGTGACAATGTATTTGCATGAAGGGTGAACTGCAGATGTTCACAAGAGATTTCATGCTGACCAGATCCAGATAGGCCACAGTCCAAATTTCATGGCTTATATATATCCTGCTTCAGCACTTCCAGATCCTGAAGTCTAGACACAACAGCATCCAAGGAGAAGCAGGGCAAATATCTGCCTAAAGAGATGCTAAGGCAACATTTCATGCAGAATATTCTTTGAGCTTTGGAATTGTCAGCACGATTTTTCTCCATTTACAAGGCTGCCATAATTCCCACAATTTGTTTGATGAATTATAACTGATGGAACTTGACAAATTTTAGGGAAGATGATGGATAAGCAGCCATTCTTTTTGGCTGTTGCTCCTTCTTTTCTCTCCAGTTTGGTTGCCAATAGTTCGAACACATCCCCCAAGGGCTGGCCCCTTGTAACTAGCCTTCTTCTCACAGTAGTCTGGGCAATTAGTTTTTAAAGTAAGGCATCTTGACATCTGGAGCCCCACACTAATTAAGTTGGTGTTTTCATGCTGAGATATTGAGGGGGGGATATCAGCTTCATCCATAATATCTGACTCATGCAACTTGCCTTCTGTCACTTTGCAGTAGTCTTAGGTAAAAAAGGTAAAGGACCCCTGTACGGTTAAGTCCAGTCAAAGGCGGCTATGGGGGGGGGGTGCAGCGCTCATCTCGCTTTCAGGCCGAGAGAGCAGGCATTTGTCCACAGACAGCTTTCCGGGTCATGTGGCAGCAGCCTAATCTCAAACTACTTCATTTGCTGCCATTGGTTTACTCATCCAAACTGCATTTGTTGTTGTTTAGTCATTTAGTCGTGTCCGACTCTTCATGACCCCATGGACGAGAGCACGCCAGGCACTCCTGTCTTCCACTGCCTCCCGCAGTTTAGTCAAACTCATGCTGGTAGCTTCGAGAACACTGTCCAACCATCTCGTCCTCTGTTGTCCCCTTCTCCTTGTGCCCTCCATCTTTCCCAACATCAGGGTCTTTTCCAGGGAGTCTTCTCTTCTCATGAGGTGGCCAAAGTACTGGAGCCTCAGCTTCAGGATCTGTCCTTCCAGTGAGCACTCAGGGCTGATTTCCTTAAGAAACTGCATTTAGAAAATGCATTTAGTTCCAGCATAAATGTATTTCCTATGAAGTAAATTTGAAGATATTCCATAATCACATGAATCAATGTTTTTGTCCAAATGCTGCTCTTTATATGATCGCTTATTAGACTATGTGAGTTTACCTAAGCTTCAACAGACAAGCTCAGGGATTACACAATGCCCTTGCTCTCAGGGCTGAGGTTCTTTCCTGAACAGCATTCCTTGAGCCGGTGCTCAAAGACCAGTCAGTTCCACGATGCCTTACAAAGCATTTTGATGGGCAGTTGAAAACTCACTGACTGTACAGTAACACTTTCTGGGCCAGATAATTTCTTGAAGAAATTACGCTTGATTTGCAATGCATTACGAGCAGGACAAATTCATATTCCAACCAGGAAATTAGAACCTTTGATGACATCACTACTGAAGCTTTGATTTTTCCAATTGGAACAGGAGACACTTACTATTCTAAATACAGAAATGTCATATGTTTCATGGGGGTCTACTTAGAAGGATCTGTGCCACAGCTGTGGTGCATGGAAATAAGGGACCACTAATAATTAATGGCAGAATAGGCTTGTATTCAGATACACATGCTTGAACATAATATGATAGTATCAGCATTATAACAGTGTATATACTCAGTCTGATATCAGTGGAACAATACTCCCTACCAAAAAAAGAAAAAGAAAAACACTCCCAGGCAGCAGAATTCCCGGCCCCCGCCCCTGCCACTAAACATTTGACCATTCAAAATCTCTTTCCCCCACTAGTCCTTTCAGATCACAGACCTGATCACAGACCTGAAAGGGCTAGCCATCACTGATCTAAGACCACAGGTAGATTTTTAATGTCATCCAATGTCAGTTTATATGTCACTTTCAGTGAAGTCAGTTCATATTTTCAGCTCTGTATCACTGAGCAGGGATTGGAGATGCATCCACCTGGGCATGGTGCCAAAGCAGATACAATGCATTTGATCTCCACAAGTCAATTTAGGGATCAGGGCAGGGTTGCACAATGCTGGATTCCCACTCGCCCTCTGGATTCACATATGAAGTGATCTGATGACTGCTGGATCGAGGCGGGTCGGGGCTGCTGATTCTTCTAGACCTGTCAGCAGCCTTCGACATGGTCGATCACGAACTCCTGGACCACCGCCTTGCTGACGTGGGGATCCAGGGCACAATCCTTCAATGGCTGCGCTCGTTTCTCTCTGGTCGGGGGCAGAGGGTGGCGCTTGGGGGGGAATTGTCATCGTGCCACTCCTTGGTGTGTGGAGTGCCTAAGGGTGCGATTCTCTCCCCGATGCTTTTTAACATCTTTATGCGCCCCCTCACCCAGCTTCTCCGGAGTTTTGGGCTGGGTTGCCATCACTATGCCGATGACACCCAACTCTGTCTGTTGATGGATGGCCATCCTGACTCGGCCCCAGACACACTGACCAGATGTCTGGAGGCTGTGGCTGGATGATTACGTGGGAGCCGGTTGAAGTTAAATCCTTCGAAGACAGAGGTCCTCTGGCTGGGACGGGACGATATGGGATTGAGGGGACAACTCCCATCTCTTGCGGGGGTGCAATTAGTGCCAGCATCATCCGTTAAGAGTTTGGGTGTAATCTTCGATACCTCCCTCTCTATGGAGGCGCAGATTACAGCTATAACAAAGGCGGCATTTTTTCATCTTCGCCAAGCTAAGCAGTTGGCTCCTTATCTCTCTCGCCCTGACCTAGCCACTGTGATCCACGCGACGGTCACCTCCAGACTGGATTATTGTAACTCGCTCTACGTGGGGCTGCCCTTGAGACTGATCCAGAAACTCCAGCGGGTGCAGAATGCCGCGGCGAGACGCCTTATGAGGTCTTCGCTGCGTGATCACATTCATCCGGTACTATACCAACTGCACTGGCTCCCGGTGGAGTACAGGATCAGGTTTAAGGTGCTGGTTTTAACCTTTAAAGCCCTATACGGCCTAGGACCCTCGTACCTACGGGACCGCCTCTCCTGGTATGTCCCACAGAGGAACTTACGGTCTGCAAATAAAAACTTCCTGAAGATCCCAGGCCACAGAGAGGTTAGGCTGGCCTCAACTAGAGCCAGGGCTTTCTCGGCCGCAGCTCCAATCTGGTGGAACGCTCTGTCACAAGAGACTAGGGCCCTGCTGGACCTGACATCTTTCCGCAGGGCCTGCAAGACAGAGCTGTTCCACCAGGCCTTTGGTCAGGGCGCAGCCTGACCCCCTCCTCTGGCAATTGCACAGAATTTTGCTTAATGGTTGCTACCAATTTGATTTTAATTATTTTTTATAATGAAATGTTTTTAGAACATTGGATTATTTTGATTGTTGTTAGCCGCCCTGAGCCCAGCTTCGGCTGGGGAGGGCGGGATATAAATAAAATTTATTATTATCTGCCTTGTTGTTTTTAAGTATAAATTTAAGCCCCTTGCAAGCAGCTAGCTCCTGCTGCCATGTGCATTGAATTTAATGTAACATCCCATTCCAGGAGCAATGGGCCTTGCTGATGTGCTATTGACTCTCAGGGGAAAGGACTGTAGCTCAGTGGCTGAGCATCTGCTTTTGCATGCAGAAGGTCCCAGGTTCAAAAAAATCCATGGTATCTTCAGGTAGGGTTGGTTGAGACCCCTGCCTGAAACCCTGGAGAGGTGCTGCCAGCTAGATGGACCATTGGGTCTGACTCATCTATGTGTTTTATGTACATTTACTGACTTTATGTCCAATTCCCTTTTATAGTCTCTGGGGAAATCGAATGTCTCATATGTAAAATTACCCCTGAGAGGGATGGTACATCTGTTGGAAAAAAATTGTAAAGTGTTCACCCTAACTGGGGTTCCCCAAAGGAACACCAATAGACATGAGTTTTAAGTTAAAAGTTAGGCCTTGGTTAATATAAACGTACATAGAGTGAGCCTCTTAAAATATCACATTGACCTTGATGAAAGTATCATCTTCAATACACGTCCAACTACACAGGCAATTACTGCTTAACCAATCAGACAATTATAGCAAAAATAGTTGCAACCCCTTGAAAGCATTCTAAACCAATCAGAAACCAGTCAAGACCCATCACTCCTAGACAGACATGCTATATTGGTTTCAATGTGCATGATGGCAAGAGAAGGGGTGTAGCCATCAGACCATATTGTAAGTGCTCACAATTCAGATATTTTGTCAGTGCTTGTGTGTAATTTTAAGGATTTATATGGAAGTGTTATTAAAAACCCATGATGAACCTGCCTGGCCTGGATTTGGACATTGGGTGATCACTAGTGCTGAGCAATCAATCACTGTACAAACCATATTACTAATGATCCCTTTGATCAAAGTATCTCCCCCCATGTATATATGATGTTTGTATTCCTGCTTTGTTTCACACTAAGTCAGATTTTCCCCAAGAACAATAAATCAGGAAATATTGAAGTCATTTTGTAAAAATGACTTTAGCTGAAACAAGTTTTTGTAAGGTGGCATGGAATTGGAGTGTTTTTCATTAAGTTTGCATGAAAGGATGAGCAAAAGCTGCATATTTAATATTAAGGACTTTCCACCAGCAGCACATATTCAAGTTCATCACAATAGCAGTAGTAATAAATAAAGAGGTAAATCATCTGCTGATGGGAGTCAAGCGATGAGCAAGAAAGGATATTTTGTATGATTACAGCTGGCATTTTAACCGGGGGGGGGGGGATAAAGTCTTTGTTTTTCCACTACCTTTCTAAAACTGGTATTTTGGCTTTGTTATTTTTATTTTATTTTTAAAATCCTCTTTTTTCTGAAGGGAAAGTATAAAAAGAAGGGCAGGGGATTTTTCTAGGATTTTAGGTCCTAAAATCATATTTTCATTTGCTTAGTTTTTCTTTTATATCTTTGTTCCTTCATTACAAGGTATTGGAGGGTAACAAATGATTTTACGAAAGGACGAGAGTTTGAGTTTCCAGTCTGACATTTAAATTGGAATTCACATTTGATGGCATGAAGAAAATTTAAATGCATGTCATCAATGTGGCACTATAAAGAAGATTTCTTAAAAGCTTTCACTTCCTTTCTGTTTGCCGTTACATGTGCCCAGAGTGTGCTTTGATTCATAGGAGCCATTGTAAATAAGCATCAATTGTTGGTTCTTCCCTTGTCTGAAAAGCACTTGCCTTTGTATGATAAAACCTATTGTGGTTGCTACTACATGTGACTACTGTAAGGTACTCAGAGGTCCTAGAATTTTTAAAATAGGAAGTAGATACAAACATATACCACACAAAATGCCAGGATTTAAAATCATCGTATGAGGGGTGCATATGGTCAAATATTATTGTGAAATGTATCATTCTAGTACAATACTTGCACTTTTGTAGCCTGTGAAATAAAAATCAGAGTACTCAATGTGGTGATCACACAGGGTCCCTGGACGTTTCATCGTCTATTGAACCCTGTGCCACCACTTTATTTCTCGCTGCCACCACCCAGGCCCTACCTGGGACAATCAGGGTTAAACTGAAACATAAACTTTTGTTTATTTATTGCAGCTTAACAAGTGTGTGGTTTCATAAACAGTATCAGTCAATTACATTCATGGGGTGCCTATCCAGACCTATAACTTTTGCTACCTGCTCTCACTCACTAAACCACCCTTCAGATATTTACTTGTCTGCCTAGCCTCTAACTGTTCCTGACCCAGCCTATTTCGCTACACTAACTCAACCTACCCACAAACTCTATCCCAATTCACTCCCACTCCAACCAACCACCCAACTCTTCAACGAACCACCACCTTTCCCCCTCCTAGAGCTGGTTTTATAGTCCCACTGTCTCCAGCCCCCTGGGTCCTGACTGGGCAACCTGCTTAACTATTTCACCTCCAGCACTCTCTCATATGTTAACGTCACACTCAATTCTAAGGTTAGATCCAGACTGAGCTAGCCATCCTTTGTTGTTGTTGTTTAGTCGTTTAGTCGTGTCCGACTCTTCGTGACCCCATGGACCAGAGCACGCCAGGCACTTCTGTCTTCCACCGCCTCCCACAGTTTGGTCAAAGTCATGCTGGTAGCTTCGAGAACACTATCCAACCATCTCGTCCTCTGTCGTCCCCTTCTCCTTGTACCCTCCATCTTTCCCAACATCAGGGTCTTTTCCAGGGAGTCTTCTCTTCTCATGAGGTGGCCAAAGTACTGGAGCCTCAGCTTCAGGATCTGTCCTTCCAGTGAGCACTCAGGGCTGATTTCCTTAAGAATGGAGAGGTTTGATCTTCTTCCAGTCCATGGGACTCTCAAGAGTCTCCTCCAGCACCATAATTCAAAAGCATCAATTCTTTGGCGATCAGCCTTCTTTATGGTCCAGCTCTCACTTCCATACATCAATACGTACTGGGAAAAACCATCCTTTAGTCCCCTTCAAATCAATGGGGCTTAGCTTAGTTAAGTTTAGGGAAGGGCTGTAGCTCGGTGGTAGTGCACTTGCTTTCTAGCCAGAAGGTCCCAGGTTCCATCTTCTACACCTTCAGGTATGACTGAGAGAGAACCCTGCCTCAAATATCAGAAAGCCATAAAAGTCATGCAGACAATACCGAACTAGATAGGCTAGTGGTCGCAGTGGCGTAGCGTTGGGGGTGCAGGGGGGCCCGGCCGCACCGGGCGCAACATCTGGGGGGGCGCGCACTCGCACTCGCAGCTCTCTGCCCCTACGTGGCTCACTCACTCTCTCTCACTGCAGTGCTGGCTGTGCGAATCCGATCCGAGTCGCTGGGTCGCCGCCCACTGTGGAGGGGGTGGGTGCCAGGCGTGCGGTGCGGAGAGAGAGCGAGGGACTATCTGGGGGAGGGACAGTGCAGCGGCCGCCCAGCGCAGCGCTGAGCGTGGGAGAGAACCACACCAGACCAGACCAGGCAGCAGCAAGAAGAAGCTGGCAGCGGCGGCAGGTTAGGGGTTAGGGGGCGCAAATTAATTGCCTTGCCCCGGGTGCTGACAACCCATGCTACGCCGCTGAGTGGTCGAACTTGGTGTAAGGCAGTTCCCCATGTTCCTATAGATCTGGGATAATGAAGCAATCATAACCCCCACCACAGGCTAACTAAGGGAGTTAGGATGGTTAGAAGAGCCCTGTGTTATTGGAGAGGGGCTCTGCTGGCAGGGTAGCAATTTACCCAGAGGCACACAGTATGTCCACAGAAAACTCTGCAGGTGTATACCTGGTGGAATTCTCACTGGCAGTAGGGAATATTCAGGACATCTCAAGTGTGGGCAGGGGGCAACCTTGGATCTGCCAAATCTAAGTCCATTCACTACCCTAGCATGCCCTGAAATGGTCCCTGTACAGGGCTGGATTTAGGATAGCGCAGGTGGTTCCTCCACAATATAATAATATTGTGTGTGTGTGTGTGTGTGTGTGTATTATTGGGTTATTGTTTTTATTTTCATATGTTGCGATCTTTTCTGTGAACCGCCCCGAGACCTCCAGGTATAGGGCGGTATAGAAATTCAATAAAATAAAATAAAAATATCTATATTTATACAACTACCTATTGAGAAGATCCATTATAAAGCAACCACTAAAAGGAAGTGTTGTGGAAATAAGATAGTCTTTTGGGGGGGGGGGTGATAATTTTTGCATTTGCTCAGGGCACTATATTACCAAAGTCTGTCCCTCCCCGGTACTTATACTAACCTTGAGGTGCCATATGTATTTTATGCTAAACGACTTAGAGGTCTTGTGAGTGGTATATACATTTTCTTAAATACATAAATGAATAAACATACAATACATTTCCCATCCCTTTGAAACCAGTTTAAGAGATTCAAAAAGAAATTGGCAAACAAATGTGAGAGCTTAAAAGTTAAAATCCTTCCAAAGTGAAACAATAAGGTTTTGGAAAGGTTAACTCCCATCTGCATTCCATTTAGGATTTGTTCTGCCCAGCAAGACTAACTTAAGCCCTATGCAGGTGTTCTGCAACATGTAAAACCTAGATAGGAGCATGGCATGCTAGGACTGTTGTGCTAAGCTTTGCCCTCCCGCCTCCCTTCCCATTGCTCACCAACTTGCTCAAGGGCTGGGAGCCACCTGTATATACAGAGGTTCCCTATGTGACTTAGAACTCTGCTTAATTCAGGTTCTAAATTGTGCAGGAAGTCTCCATGTGTGCAGGCTTCAGACTAATGCACCACAAGCATTAGAGGTCAACCGGAAGGGAGTGGCGCTTCCTCTGCTAGTCTTTCTGCTCTTTCTGCTCACTAACAGGTCTTAAGCATGCAGAACACCTGCACAGGGCTTTATTCTGGTTCCAGGTAATAGATGAATGAGTTGTAGTGGTCTTTGTGGGCCATCCAGCCTAACCCACTACAAAATATTGCAGGGGTCAGCAACCTTTTTCAGCCGTGGGCCAGTCCACCGTCCTTCAGACCATGTGGTGGGCTGGACTATATTTTTTTTGGGGGGGGGGAGGAATGAAAAAATTCCTATGCTCCACAAATAACCCAGAGATGCATTTTAAATAAAAGGACACATTCTACTCAGGTAAAAACACGCTGATTCCCGGACCATCCGCGGGCTGGATTGAGAAGGTGATTGGGCTGCATCCGGCCCATGGGCCTTAGGTTGCCTACCCCTGGGTTGTTGTTTTTATTTTGATTATGTATTTTGTGGTTTTATATTTTGATTTTATTCTGTGAACCGTCCTGAGACCTCTGGATATAGGGTGGTGTATAAATTCAACAAAGAAGAAGAAGAAGAAGAAGAAGAAGAAGAAGAAGAAGAAGAAGAAGAAGAAGTTAGCACATGCCCAGCAGATGGCTGTCCAACCTTTGCTTGGAGACTTACAGTAAGAAAGAGCCCAGGTCCCTTATAGGTAACTGGATTCATTGTCAAACTGCTCTTACTCTAATATTCAAAGCAAAACTGAACCTTCCTGTAACTTAAGGCCTTTAGATCCAGCTCTTTCTTCTAGGGCACCAAAGAAACAGTTTCCTTTGCTTGTTAGTGACATAATACAAAAGGCATGCTGGAATCAAGAACGTCTGTTTGTAACTTTGTGCAAATGAAATAGAAAAATCATTCTCAAGAAAACCTTATCTCCCAACCTCATTGCAAATAAAAAATAAAAAAGAATTCAATCCATTGTATCAAACTGCTACTAATAATTGCGAGCAAGTACATGAAAAGTTATTTTTAAAGCCTTCAGTATTCTAGCACGTCAACAGAGCTGTGACAAGCTTACATAGAAAGCTGAGTGGGAAAACAGGGCACAGCACAACCTATTAAACAGCATTCATGAGCATCTCAACATTTCGCTTTGACTTTGTTTGCCTGGATGTGGCCTGGAGACCAAAAGGAAAATGTCAAAGAGGTCCAAAGAGATCCAAAGCCACCTCTGAAACCCAAATATCAATGAAATTTACTTTGCGGGGGATTGTTGCATGCAATCTTGAATTTGTCCTCCAAAATGCCATGCGTATGCGGTGTAGATGTCTTACTGCCATCAGTGACAAAAAGGAAAACATTGCAGTTTGATACAACAAATAAGCTGGCTAAATTCATAGTGTCAAATAGCACTATGAATGTTCAGTATTCTGGAGCTTGAACAAGGAATCTCATGGTCTGGTGCTTGGAACTGGCTTGACAATCTGCTTGAAAGGGGCAAAGCCTCACTTTTATTTATTTTTCAGTTGCAGAGAGAAATAGTGTGTGCAAAGTGAACCCTGCAACTGGCAGGTTGTATTAAGACTAGATTGGCTAGATAGTATGAAGCTTCTGGAATGGCTAGAGCCACATTCACAACATACATTTAAAGCACTAAAATGCCACTTAAAATACTTGTGGTTTCCCCAACTAATTCTGGAAGCAGTAGTTTGGTAAGGGTGCTGAGAGTTGTGCACAGAGCTACAGTTCCCAGAATTGTTTAACTAACCAAATGCCTAAGTATAAACATCTTTATAAGGTGCCTAAAACCCTTCTAGGTTGGCGCTCATCTCGCTTTATTGGCCGAGGGAGCCGGCGTACAGCTTCTGGGTCATGTGGCCAGCATGACTAAGCCGCTTCTGGGGAACCAGAGCAGCACACAGAAATGCCGTTTACTTTCCCGCCGGAGCGGTACCTATTTATCTACTTGCACTTGGACGTGCTTTCAAACTGCTAGGTTGGCAGGAGTAGGGACCGAGCAACGGGAGCTCACCCTGTTGCGGGGGTTCGAACCGCCAACCTTCTGATCGGCAAGTCCTAGGCTCAGTGGTTTAACCCACAGTGCCACCCACGTCCCAAGGCAAACACCACTAGGAGCTACCTGTTGATAAATTAAGACAATGCAAGCTCTCATCAATAGACAAAAGGTAAAATTAGTTCATAATCTATCCCTTGGAAATGAAGGCAAATTTCAAATCTATGAAAGCAGCAAACATACCAGGGATGGCCCAGGAGTCAAATGTAGCCGGCCCTCCAGGCATCTCTTAAGTGGACCTCTGAACTCACCTGAGATCACACATCCAGTGTGGTGTAGTGGTTAAAAGCGGTATATTCGTAATCTGGGGAACCGGGTTCTCGTCTCCGCTCCTCCACATGCAGCTACTGGGTGACCTTGGGCTAGCCACACTTCCTTGAAGTCTCTCAGCCTCACTCACCTCACAGTGTTTGTTGTGGGGGAGGAAGGGAAAGAAAAATGTTAGCCGCTTTGAGACTCCTTTGGGTAGTGATAGAGCGGGATATCAAATCCAAACTCCTCCTCCTCCTCCTCTTCTTCTTCTTCTTCTTCTTCTTCTTCTTCTTCTTCTTCTTCTTCTTCATCCTCTCCACCCACACCTGCTACTGACTCTGCTTCACATCCTCCAATGTTTTTGTCCTAGCTGGATTGGTCCTTGAACTCTCATAATGTATTTTATTAGCCTGGATGGAGGATAGAGAGGGGTATTTGTTTGTGAGCGCATGCAGAAAATAACCTCCTGTACAAAGGCAAAATTTGCATTTGTTGCTCTGCCAGTTTTGCCTCTAAGCCCACCCACCACTGGCATGTGGACCTTGGAAGGTCGCTCAGAAAGGAATGCAGTCCTCTGGATGAAAAAAGGTTCTTCATCCCTGATACAGACCGTTACCAAAGCATCTCATATATCTCTCAGCTAAATGACCTAAAGCAAAGCAAGGGTCAAGTACTGAGCTACCTACCTGTCAGCTCATCCTTGACTCCACTTTCAGCCACTGTCTAAGTGCTTAACCACACTTACCTTTTGCCTTGCTCTTTCCAGGCACAGACCCACATTTAAAAGCTCGGTGTCTGATTGTTGCGGTTGCTTTTGCCCCGGAGCTTTCCCTGCAAAAACCCGCTCTTTGGAGCTCAATTGAAGCAAAGGTCAACTTGAGTTAATAATTTGGAATAATCACAGAGGGTTTGAATCACAGCTCCCCCTATCTTTTCTAAATGGCATCCCCAGTGGTGTTGTATATCTCCTGTGCCTCCTTGCCTATGTACAGCCCAAATGGCTCACTGTTGTTGACCCCGAGGGCTGCAGCTGAGAGGAAAATGGAAAAACTTTATCTGCGATCATATTGCATTAAGAAGCATAGATACCATGCTGATTCTATTTTGAAGACATGCCGGCACCGATCTTCCAATCCCTATTCTTTGAACTCCCATTGCTTCTTAACTTTTCATCTGGGCTGCATCGTCTAAAACATTGCAACAGATGCTGTTGCCTTAAGAAGATTAGCATTCTTAACTGTGTAAAACTAACAGCTGTGAATGATTCAGGAAGTTGACATGAGTGAAAGTTTCTGAATTCTACTCGAAGGCTGCAAGCAGATTTACCTGGGAGTAAACCCCACTGAACACTGTGGCACTTACTTTCAAGTAAGCATCCAGAGGACTGGGTTATCAGCTTGTTTTTTCTTAGATAGAAGAAATGGTTCTTTCTGGCCCTAATGAGAGGCCCAGCGATAATCCTGGCATAAAACAGCATGACTGAAGAGATCTGTAAGAGAGGCTAGACAAATTCAGATATCAACAAATCTCCATCACTGAGACCCACACTGTTAGAGTGAAAACATTAGAAAGTGTGCAGAAGCCCTTTGCAAATGACAGAGAGTTGTTTTAGAAAAAGCACACACACAGTTTAGTCTTTCTGTTTTTCCCAGTCGACCTAGAAGCCCAGCTAGGGGTAGTTTTTTTCTGGACCGTTTCACCCGTCCCTACATGATGATATAAAAACCAGCGCTTCACTGAACTTCCTAATAGCCAGGGCATATTTCCTATGCAACCCCGGTGCTCTCTCTCACTATGTGTGTCCTCCCAAACAGTGTGACACAACATATTGTAAAAAGAAAATGGTAATTAGAAGGAACATTCGAGCAGGGGAACTTGCCTGGAAAAATGCTTTAGTTAAATGAAGCAACAAAGATTGTTTTAATCTGTTAAACACACAGAGAGATCTATTCATCCTCTGCTTTTTTAAACAAAGTGAAAAAAAATGCACAAAAGGATTTACTTCTAGGGCAAGGGAGAAGCAAGGGCGTATTAGCCTCCTCACTACTGTCTCTACCAAACCTTTCAGAGGTCACATTAATACCATATATTTAAAGTACTATCATACCAATTTAACAGTCATAGCTTCCTCCAAAGAACTCTGGGAGCTGTAGTTTATTATAGGTGCTGAGAGTTGTTAGGAGACCCCGTATTCTCCTCCCAGAGTTACAATTCCTACAGTTTCCTTTGAAGAGGGATTGGTTGTTAAACCACCAAGAGAATTGTAGCTCTGTTCGCATCACCACCACTTTGGGACGGCATGGCCACCATTTTGCATGCTGCACAACAGTTATTATATTTTAATAAATATAGCCTGTTTACCCACATTCCGGTTGTCTAGAGTCCTGGTATGCTGGCAATGAGCTACAGCACCATTAAACAAATAAGAAACGGAAGCTTCTTAGTAACTCAAACATTTGTGACGTGCATAATATAAATTGACAAGGCAATGACCGCATGTGATCCAACATTATCCTTTGCATATGTAACAGCACTCAGATTTTCATTGTGATAATAGTTCAAAATTGCAGGCAATAAGTTAATCCTCACTTTTCCATTCTTTAATGGAAGATTTCAGATCCGAACAGGATTCTGCAGCCTGCTTCTGCTTATAAAAGCATTTCCTTTTTCCTTTTTAGTCCTTTCCCCTTTTTAATGTTGACGGCCGATGACAGCTACTCATGCTTGGAAGCCAAACTCCTTTCCACTGGTGTAGTGAAATGGGTGCTGATGCAGCAGCCCCCTTCTCAGAAGAGCTGTTCATTATACGTAGAGAACCCACTTTGATTTTGAGGTTCAGTCAGCCTGCCAGCAAAGCTGTTGGACTATATCTAACAGGTCCCTCCTCCCGGAGAATGTGAAGTGCTGTGCTCAAAGAAGGCTGAAGTGCTCCAAGTATTGCAACTATTTTACTAAACTGGGAACATGCCCAAACGCCATTGTTTAGAATCTCAGTTCTGCTGCTTAATGTGAATAAGACCCATCTGTGCCGCTGAATGAACTGGCATTTCCGCTGTACTTCTTCCAGCCTCTGCACTGGAAATTCAGTTGATCCTGGCTTTATCTGGACAGGTTGGAAGGCTGTGGCTCTATTGCAGAGCATCTTTGTTGAACACAGAAGGTTTCAGGTCCAATTCCAGGTAAGGGAGGGCGTCCTGCCAAGAAACCGCAGCCAGTCAGTATGGACAAAATTGAGCTATGCCACATTCACACTGTGCATGGAAAGCCCCGTGATGCTACCACTGGAGAAGAGGGATTGATTGTTAAACCACTCTGGGAATTGTAGCTCTACGAAGGGAAATGGAACCTCTAGGAAGGGAGCCCTTCTCAGCATCCATAACAAACTACAGTTTCCATGGCTGTTTAAAGTGGCACAATGCTGCTTTAATTGCTTAGTGCAGATGGGGTCATAGAAGGGGGATTTGGAGAACCCATGAAGTGTGAACCAAGCAAATAACCATTCCATAGTATCCTAGTGTGAACTTAGTACAGTGGTACCTCGGGTTACATACGCTTCAGGCTACATACGCTTCAAGTTACAGACTTCGCTAACCCGGAAGGATTACTTCGGGTTAAGAACTTTGCTTCAGGATGAGAACAGAAATCGTGCTCTGGCGGCGTGGCAGCAGCAGGAGGCCCCATTAGCTAAAGTGGTGCTTCAGGTTAAGAACAGTTTCAGATTAAGAACGGACCTCTGGAACAAATTAAGTACTTAACCCAAGGTACCACTACTAGATAGAAAACTGTATTATACTGAGCCAGAGCACTGATCTAGGTTCCTATGAAGAAGCAGCAGTGGCAAGGGTAGTCACAAAGTGGCATGGTAGGTTGGTAATAAGGAAAATAGGAAGCAGGGGTAGGTTTTCTGCCATTCATGGGAAAGAGGGGATATAAGCAGAACTAAATGAAAGCTGAAAGCATAGACCCAGTAGGAATGGAAATAGGGTAGTGTGAAGCTTTGACTAGGCTCAAGATTGCTTGTTATTGAGGATGGAAGCAAGATTCAGAGGGGAAGGATGAAAGTACGTTGCAGGTGTGAAGTATGGCTGAGCCCCATCCAGGATTTCTACATTCTTATGGCTGGTCCAAATTTTGGACACCAACCTGATGAGATTTCCAATTCTAGATGCTTGAGAAATTTGATTTGTTTTGTTGAATTCCTATGCAAAAAAAAGTATTGATCCACAGCTCTCAGTCTAGTATGCACATCAGAACTTAGCTATCCAAAAGATTGGGCACAGTTTCAAATGTGGCACAGTTCCCACAGCTTAAAAATATATATTTTTAATGAGTTTAAATGTGTATTTTGAGAGTTATATAGGTATTCTGCATTTTTTCATTAAAAAAAACAAACACCAGATTAATTCTGAAATGAAATACAATGGAATCATGGTGAGCACATCAAAAGGGCTTGAACGCCCCCCCCCCCCCCCACAGAGCCATTCATCTTCCATGAAAGTGAGAAGAGCATTGTCAGAGACCTTCTTGGAAGAGCGGGGCAAATTTAAACAGATATGAGATGGCAAAGAATTACATCTGACATTCTTTTAAAAAAATTGTTGTAAGATTTCCTGCTACCAAGAATGCCACTGATAACAGTGTTACATCAGCATGTGGAACCATTCTATTGTGCTGTTCTCAGGAAGAAATGCCAGCAGATTGTTGTCAATTGGCCACTGAAACTTATAACATTGTTTTAAAAGAAAGACTCATGCTGCTTTCTCTGCCTACTATGGTATGTGCCTCCTGCTAAAAAATGTTAGAAATTAATCCTAATTTCCCCCCTTTAAAAAAAATGCTGAATAAAGCTGGGCTGAACACACTCCCCACTGACAAAGCCCAGCAGAGTCAGCAACCACTTTCTGTGCCAACTGAAAACTTTTTTATACTTCCAGACCTGTGCAGGCTATTAAGAATACATCTTTCCACAATGGTTAATTTCTGTCTGTTTTTAACTTTATGGCTTTATGTTTTTATTGCTATAAATTGCGTATGTGCACAGACCAGAGGTTAGGATTGCACTCTGTAACTCAGTCTGGGAAATTAAATTTAATAAATATAATATAATAAATATTTGAAATTTCACAAGCTTCATATGAATTTATCTGTTCTGGCTCCTAAATTAATTCAGCTGTAATTTACTAATTCCACAATATGTCAGTACAAAGCATCATTATTTCCATATAAAACTATGATTTCATCTATATGTTATCCATCAAAATATCTAGGGGAGTTAAGGAACTTCGCTGGAACCTTGACATTCACTGTATGGCTGGAACAATTCAGTAACGACCTTTTTCTGACTACTATGCTGGCATTTTAATGACAGTAGACTTTTGACTCCAATTAAGTTTGATTTTAAACAGTCCAGTCAAACCAATCAAACTAGTCCAAGCTGAAGTCTGTCTTCTATTACAATCTGAATTGAGGAAATGATAGAAGCTGAAAGTTTTCAAAGTGTACGAATTTGAATGTAAGTGTTCAACAAAGAAAATCAATACTCAAATTTGATTCAGGAACACATTTAGTTCTAACTTAACAGTTCAGACACTTAAAAGGCAATGTATACAATTGACTAGGAAACTAGGACTAAGGAGACAAGACATTTGTCATTGTGTTAACTAATACAGTGGTGCCTCGCAAGACGAAATTAATCCGTTCCGCGAGTCTCTTCGTCTTGCGTTTTTTTTGTCTTGTGAAGCACGGCTATTAGCGGCTTAGCGGCTTTAAGAAAAAGGAAACAAACTCGCAAGAACTCGCAAGACGTTTCGTCTTGCGAAGCAAGCCCATAGGGAAATTCGTCTTGCGGAACGACTCAAAAAACGGAAAACTCTTTCGTCTAGCGAGTTTTTCGTCTAGCGAGTTTTTCGTCTTGCGGGGCACCACTGTGAAACACAATTTTATTAACTTGAAACATAACAGAAAACTGCCCAGATCCTTAACTCTTCTTCTGAGGCCCTTCTCAAGGTTCCTTGTCTGAGGAAGGCTTAGAGGGTGGTGACAAAATGGAGGACCTTATCTGTTGTGGTTCCCATTTGTTGAATGCTCTCTCCAGCAAGTTTTGCTTTGTGCCTTGGTTGACATATTTGGGGCACCAGGTAAAGATTTATCACTTTTTCCAGGCTTTTGACAGTTTGAGATGGTTTGCTTTGTTATTAGTGTGCTGCCAAGTTTCCTGTGCCTGTTATGGAGGTTGCTTTGTTCTGGGTTTTTTCTGTAAGTCACTTAGTGAAATCCAGGTAACAAGCAACAAATAAGCCATCACAACAGCAGTTGAAGCAGCAGCAACGGTGATGGGACCACTGTCAATTATAGTCTGCTGGGAGTGGTATAGGGCTTTCTGTGTCTACCCTAGTGAGCGTTTAAAGTTGTTACACATGTGTTCATGTGATGCCAACATATCCTACCCTGTTTCAAGGCTGGACGCAATGCTGCTAACCCAATCCAAACCCATCCAGGTCAAGAGCATGGAATGGAATTACTTCTATGTGTTTATCAAATTTTCTGGTTTTCTTTATGAAGTTAGACTGAATGGATAAACCCAAATGAGTTTCTAGTTGCCTCCTACAGAGTGCTTCAGAAACCACAGAAAAAAGATTTATTTTTCCACGGACAAGTTTACAGTTTAGCAAGATTAGGTGAACCCCCTTCAAGCCAGGCTCTTCTCAAATTCTTCGGTAGTGAATGGGAGCAGAACGAGAAATGTGAACATTTTCCTTTATGGAAATTCCATTGAGAACTGGGTGGCAGTGGCTGAATTTTGTTCAGCCTCTGTGATGATTGAATGTCACACCATTTCAGGATTATGCTTCCTGCACCCTGGGTCCATTCCCAAATGCCACATAGGAGAATTGTCCTCATTTCTGCTTGCCTGGAGAAACTTCGGTGCTAAGCAGAAAACACATTCTTCCTGCCACCACCACATTCTTAAATCTTCTGAAAGGTTAAACAGTCATTGATAATTAAGCAGCTGCAATTTGCTTTCACTATAATTATCATAACTAGTCAACTGTGAATAAGAAATGGAACTATCTCTTTGAAGTCTATCAATAAGGAACTATGAGTGAACGTTCCTTCAAAAAAAAGTAAGTTTTCTGTATTTAGATTCGGGTGGTGGTATTTCTTAATGAAAATATATAGGCAAGTTTTAGAAACCTCTTATCAGTCATGTAATTATCCTAGAGCTCAAGCAATTCATAACATTATTTTAATGGTTCTTATGCTAGTCTCTTTTGAAATGGTAACTGATAGCACATCATGTATTTTAACACATGGAAATTATGAGTGTAAGGATACTCTTTTGATCTGAGCCTATCTAGATGACTTGAAAGGTCCAGCAGGTAATTATTACAGTGTCATCTGGCAAAGAACAACATTTCATTTCTCCTTAGCAAGATGAAGGGCTTGATCTCACTGATTTACATATTTCTTTCTCTTTCTCTTGGTTGCAAAATAAGAGATTCGTCAATCATCTAAGGCTCTTCTCATTTTGAATTGAAGGTCCCTCCCCAACACTCAAACCGGCATTCTGTTATCCACACTGTTACAGAGAATCCCCAAATTCCAATTTTGTCATGATTAGTATAGATGGTAGTTGGATAAACATAAAAACCATGTGGAGTTTACAAAACATTTACTGTTAACAGCTACATTGGTTACAATCCAGTATTGGAAGAATAATCACTTACGTGGCCATTATTTGGGGGGGGGGGGTGCTCCTGTTAAAACTCCACATGCATTTAGCTAAGACTTTCTCATCCGTTGGACTACAAAAGCAGAAGCAATGAGTGCTTGCCACCTAAGCCCAGAATGATTTATTCATATTAATACCTAACTCTGAATTAGGATATGATGGAGAACTGACTGGTAGTAAAATAACTAAGCAATGACTTCTTACTTTCATGGTATGAAATGTCTTTGTTAAACTCTTGTAAAATAGAATTTTTTTTATGTTCTAATGCTTAAATATGAATGAACTTTAAAGGACAAAGATGGTAGCCAAGTGTAGAAGTAAATATCCTAAAGTTATTAGAGGGAGAATGCCCTCCTGCCACAGAGATAATTTTCATGGTTCTGATAGATGGACATCTGTGATCATATTTCATATTCCAAGTAAATGAGAAAGATGTGACAAACCATATCACATTCAAGATTTAAAGTATATTTTAGGGGTAGCTGAGTCAGAAAATGTCAGCATGAGTCTAGTGTGCTGGGGGTCTGTGCAGAGCAAGTTTATCGCTTTTCACCAAAGCCAGACTAAATGTCTTTCCCTCTGCAGTGTTGGATGGCAGGTTGAGAATAGTTCCCTACCAGGACAGACTTTGCTCGTGTGCTCAAGACATCGATTCCATAAAACATATTTTGTTGCATTTTGCAAAATATGAGCAGGCCAGGGCTGAACTTATACTACCCTTGCTGGTACCTTTCCCAGGAAAATCAGAGGCTCACTATGTCAGGTTCCTACTGGAAGACCGGACAAATGCTAGAACGTTAGCAGTGGCATAGTTTTTATCGGTGGTTGCAAGAATAAATGAGCCCTATATTCTAAACAAAATGCTTGTTTAACCTGGAGGTAGGCTGTATGAATTGTGTATTGATTTGTAATGATTTGTTGGATCTCTGGACCGTAATAAAGATTGAATAATTTTTTTAAAGTATATTATAAATTGGCAGGAGTGGCCAAATTCGTAAAGTAGAACACCATTATTTGTTTTTAAAACTCCATTTATAACACTGGTAAACATTTACATGATCAGATCATTATTGCGTGTCGAGGTCCCCAAGCCACCCCCCAAATAACTCACAACGCACACTTAATTTTTGTTTAAGGTTTTTGGCATAATTTTGGCCACAACTTTATTTAAATACAAAACCGTGAGTGGTTGTTTAGGCATTGGTTAAGACTATCTGTCCCCCCGCCTGGGGACAGAACTGACTTCCGGGCACCACCGAAAGACAGTGCGGGGGAAAGCAAGTCGGAGAGAAATGGAGCTGAGTCACAGACCCTCAATTCTCATCCGCATGCTCCCCGAAGGCTTGCCGGCCCTAGTCCCATTCCAGGGATTGGACGAAAAGATGGCAAGCCCCAGGATTCCTTTAACGGAATTCCCTTTCCGCAGCAACCATGGAGGGGCAGGCCCAGCCTATCCTAACCCCTCCTCCACCAATTTATAACCAATGCCTAACCGCCAATCGAGCCCTTTACGCTCGCCGCCAACCACTCACAATCCCAACCCAACCTTCAACCTTGCAGTTACCGCATCCAACCAAACATCATTCTCCATTACAGAGAGATGTACTCCATCATTGCGGTAAAGGGCCAGAGCCTTGAAGGTAATATCCGGGCGGGAAATAACCAATCCACCCAAATCCGCCACCTTCTTACACACTGCGAAATTAATGCGCTTCCTGGCCCTTTCAGCAGCCTCAGGTCGAGAAATGCCGTGCCAATTGCTCCTTTGCAGCAATTGTGACCAAAATATTTTAACTGTGGGTATTAAGGTCACCAATTCCCCCAAGTCTCTCTGAATCGTGGAGCGCAAAGTAAAGCAATCATAAGTTGCCACATCGTTCTCCCCCAGCTGAACCACAATTGCCACGGGGGGGGGGGCATCCGAAAGCACCCTCTGCTTAATTAGCGGGATGAATTCGCTCCACTGCATTCTGCGCCTGGACATCCACAACACCTGCACATGCTGCGGGAGGCCAAGACCCAGTCCCCTTCCAGACTGCCTAGCTCTGGTGTCAGCCCAGTAAACGATGCTGTGCCCCACAATCCAGATGCGGACTGGAGCTAGAAACATGTGCAGGAAGGCCGAGATGGCTCCCCCAGTCCAGACTCGTCAGGGTGCTTGCCAGCTCAGTGCATGATGCTGTGGCCAACAATCCAAATGCGCACAGCTGCTCCTATGAAAAAAGGAATAACAGACAGGCATCAGCACAGGCATCATTGGCGATGCTTCCTGACATAACCTTTGTCCGCATCAGACTTCCAATGACCCGTATTCACAATCCTGTCTACTAACAGGCCCCAGTGCGCAGCCTTTGCAGCAGCACCTATTTGGAAGGAATGAGGCGTGTTCAGCGGTAGGCAAGCCGCAGGTTGCAATAACTGGCGCACGATGTGAGCAATTAGATGCCTGTCGAACCGGAACCCATTTCTGTGCACTAGGATTGAGCCAGCCCCCAGGGGAACGAAAACCCAAATATTTCCAGTATCCAATAACAGGGCAAGGGCCCACCTCACCTGTGACTGGAAGCCTGATGGTGGCAACCCTGCTCACTAGGTCTGACTTAGAGCTCCAGACACTTATGACAAGCTCCAAAGCAGATAAGGAAAAGTCCTGAGGCAATAAGCCTCCAAACTCTCAGCCCCGTGCTGGCTCCAACACAATTTCCCCAACCCTCAGGACACCAAAATTACAATGGAATACTGAAATAAGTCTCGTCTTGATCTTGAACCAGCCAACAAGTCTTAACTTGTTGCGGATACTGCATAGGTCAAAGATTGACCGGCTTCCTGCCTGCTGTCCTGTGAAGGTCAGAGCCTATTCCAACCTTCCGAGACCCTGCGCATGACGCACTTTTAGAAGGGTCTCTGAAAAATTAAAGCTTTACTCTAGCAGACATTGCAGCGGACTGAATTCTGATAGTTTTAACACTGCATCCGATCTGCAGCAGGTGGGCGAATTACTGCAGGTCCTGCTCAGAGGATGGGGGCAGGTTCCTCTGAATGGCCGAGGACTACCAGCTAAATTTTAAGAAATCAGTCCAGGCCTTCTCATAAGACCTGAAAGCGGATGGGGAAACGTAAGCTACTATTCCTCATAATTATTAATTGTTGCCAAGTGCCACAGGAGCTCCAGAAAAATCCGGCTATAGCTGGGCGTCCAGAGCCCAGGATCTGAAGCTCTCCAACTGAAAAAACGGGATAGAGCGACAGCAAAAACATTAGATGATCCCGAAATAAAGCGAGCAGAAATGCAATATTAAACCTTAAGCAGTGCGAAGACTCTGCCAGAGCATGAAGACCGTTTTGCCAGGACTCTCACACTGCCTGGTTATCAGACCAAGACAGACCTGACGGTCCCTAAATTCCTCAGTCCAGATGTGCGCTGACACTACAATGGGGAAAACTCGAGAAAAGTTAGGTTACATGTGATTGCCTTGCCCTGCCAGGCTCAAGGCCACTGTACATGATGATGAAGGGACCCCGGGCCATGAGACCACCTGGCCAAGCAGGAATGGAAGGGGCAGCCTGGAGCAACCACCCTGCATGCAAAATTTAACTGACCTAGGAATGATAGGATCTGACAAAGCAACACTTGCTACATAGGAAGTATTACAAGAATAACATCCTTCAAGGCAAACAGCTTTTCCACAGGCGAGCAGATGTTTGAGCAATGGTATCCAGCTAGCCCCCAAATACGTTGAAAGGGGCAGTAGGAGCCACTGTCCTCCACTGCCAACAGAACACCCAGCTCCTCAGGGAATAAAGGGGCATCTAGTAAGCTAAGCAGAGGCTGGTGTCACATGAACCAGCCAGTAAAATAATCCACATAACGATACCCCCAGTTAAACGAGTCTTGACTCGCAATGTTCAATCCAGAAAGGCGCTAAAGGACTCAAGTGCTGCACAGCCTATTGAGCAACCAACTGGCATTGCCTTACCAATATAAGGACCATCCAATTAAAGCCTAACTACTTAAAATCTTGAGGGTGAACCGGCAGCAGCCTAACAGCCGATTCAATATCGCATAATGCCAACAAGGCACCTCCTCCAATTTGTTGGTAAGCTCAACTGCCTGATCCAAAGATGCATATTTCACGGAACAATTCCGGAGGGATAGCATCATTCACTGAGGTGCCTTTGGGGTGCGATAAATATGGATCAGATGGAATTATATGGGGCTTTTTTAGGGACGATCCCCAATGGGGATAAATGAAAATCGGGACTAGAAGGAGAATCAAAGGGATCCCACCATACGTCCCAATGCAAGCTGCTTCCTAACCTTCTTTCTGGCTACCACAGGTAGCTCTCTAACTGGCTTTTGAGTTGCTGTATTCTGAGCCGCTGGCTGAAAAGCCAGAGGAATCCCAAAACCTTGGGAAAAACCCTTCCCACAAGCACAAAGCTACTGACCCATCTAGATAACCTTTTAGCCAGGCTTTAAAGGGAGATATTTTTACGGAAATATGGGAGAGAGGTATTGAAATATGGGCGAGAGGTATTGAGTTATTGCTTGCCAGCCCCCGCTTGGGCAAGAAGCGTGTTGCCATCATTGTGTTGCCACCATGATGTGTAAATTTACAGGGCCAACACTGGCCAGAGACCCTAAAGAAGTCCCAACAAAGCTGCCACCGGGCCAGCTTCCTGCATACCAGCTTCAGGTTCTATTGCTCAGGGAATTTCCATTTGAAATGTGGAGCTGCGCAAGTAGTCCACATGTCCCCGTCCCTGTGATCCTAGCGAGCTAAGGGGATGATGGCAGCCCTGCGTCTAACATTCCCATCATAGTGAATTACCGCTTATAGAATAGTGGGGTTGGAAGGGACTCCTAGGATCATCTAGTCCACTCTCCCACAGTATCATAATAATAATAATAATCATCATCATCATCTATTTGTACCCCGCACATCTGGCTGGGCTTCCCCAGCCACTCTGGGCAGCTTCCAACAAAATATTAAAATACAGTAATGCATCAAACATTAGATGTCTTCTAAAAGTCTGGTAGTAGACATCTGGTGGGAGGGTGTACCACAGGGCAGGTGCCACTTCCGAGAAGGCCCTCCACCTGGTTCCCTGTAACTTGGCTTCTCACAGTGAGGAAACCACCAGAAAGGCCCTCGGCGCTGGACCTCAGTGTCCGGGTAAAGTGATGAGGGAGCATGCAGCTGTCCCATACAGGGACCAATCCTGCAACCTAGGCATTACCGGCACCATACGCTGACCAGCTGAGCTATCCAGGATGATCCCTAAAGACCTGGAACAGCCTCACCCTGACCCCTGGAGAGGTCCAAGGTGATGTCTGAATCATCATCAGAGCCCAGTGATGATTTACCTGCAAGGAGGTGTAAGCATCATCCCTGCTCCGCTTTTTCCTGCCTCTGAAGACGCTTCCTTCCTGAAGAAGGCACCTGGGGCATCAACAAGTCATCCTCTGCAGGAGAGGCAAGCTCTGGAGGCATTTGCAAAGGCCCTGTCATAATCTGCAAAAAGAAAAAACCTAAACAATGTGAGGAACAGGTGAAACCAATGCTTTGTGCACCACATGGGGACGCTATTCAGGCCAGAAACACTACCAGAGGCCATCAAATTCTAGGGCCAAGCGGGCCAAGCCCTAGGATCACCTGCTAGGCCAGACATAAATGTTTCCAATGAGATAACAAACTCGAGGCAGCCCACCGCCTGTCCAGGTACCCCTGCTTGCCCTTTAGAGGGAAGCACCTCCTCAAGAAACCCGAAGTTCTTTTTGGGAGCAATATCACAAATGGGCGAAACTACCCAGCAACAAAATAGCCCAAAAGGAGCAGCTTGTTTTGCCTTGTTATAACAACGGCTAAGTGAGGGATATGAACCCTGTCTCCCAGGTCCTAGTCCTGTACTCTAGCCACTAAGCCACAAAGGCTCGTCTCTAAAACGGCAGTGGCCACTATCAGGGAAAAACAAACTTGAAGAAAATAAACTTGTTCAGAAACAGCATAGTTAAAGAGCATACAAAGAGTGCTCATTGGAGGCACAGAGAGCCTCTGGCTCCACTCTGTCTGCCTAAGATATACATTAGCAACAAGTGAGCCTGCAAACAACAGATACATTCTTATAGAGAGAATGAGTCACATGTCACAGAAACTTAACAATTTACTGTACTGCTAACTGTAGCAGGCTTAGGCTTGAATGATATGTGCAGGCCGTGATGGCCTCCCTGCTTCTGCTCTCTGCCTTTTTTGTCTCATTGCAATATTAAAGGAACTCAAAATAGTGCTCCCGCCCAAGGCTAGATTAAAATTCAGCCAACAGCACTGCAATCACCCAAAATAAAGCCAACCTATGAGGATAATATAAACGAAAGTGATTCCAGGTAAGCTGGGAATTTACTGTACTGCTAACTGTAGCAGGCTTAGGCTTGAAATATATGTGCAGGCCGAGCAGGCCGTGAAGGCCTCCCTGCTTCAGCTCTCTGCCTTTTATAGTCTCATTGCAATATTAAAGGAACTCAATAGTGTGCCCGCCCAAGGCTAGATTAAAACTCGGCCAACAGCACTGCATGCACCCAAAATAAAGCCAACCTATGGGGATACTATAAATGAAAGTGATTCCAGGTAAGCTGGGAACAGCCCTGGCTAGCCCCACAATTAAACAGGCAAAAATGGGGAAAACCTTTTTGCAAAAGAAAGCCCCTAATGGGGGCTCTCTCCCTATTGGGAAAGGCAAGCCAAGGAGGATTATGCACAGGCAGCGCTCACAGGAACAGGGAGAATCTTCCCAAAGGGCAGGGTAAGGGGTGGGGTGGGAAATCAAACAGAAAAAAGGGGGGAATTAAATTAATTAAGGGACTAGAGAAGATTAAAAAGAAGGGGAAAATAAAGAAATGTAACCAGACAATGAGAAGATCGCTCCACTGTCCTCCAGACAGTCCAAGTGCTCCAGGTGATCCGTTGCACGCAGCAAAGAGAAAGCTCCAGGCTGCGTGCAGAGTATTTAAACATTTTACCCCTCCCACCAAAATTGCAACATAACTTTTACCCCAGCAACCCAGTGAACCAATCACTGCCCCAGGCCATCTTTAGAGACCCTGCCTGGTAACAGAGGGGTGGCTCAGCAGACCCCACCGCAACACGTGCTCTCCATGAAGGAGAACACGCTTTACGATATACAATATATTTATTGTCATTGTCCCATGCAGAACAATGAAATTGAAAAGCTACATAAAACTACTACAAAACTACATAAAACTACTACAAAACAACATAAAACATTCAAACCCCCCTAAAAACTCTGAAACCCCATTTTAAAATACACTATACTATAGAGACCCCTTATGTTGTGTTTAGAACCAGAATTGCATTTGCGTAGAAACTGTTTCTCAGGCGGCTAGTCCTGGCCTTTATAACCCTATACCTTCTTCTATTCATTTTAGTTTGGAAATCTTCAGCATAACATGTATGGCCCTCATACAGAAAGGTTACTTTTGCATGGTGAATCATACATGAACGTAGGCAAGCACTCAGTTCAGGAACAATGATATAATGAACGCCTCCTCACCAGTCTAGCTGTTTACATTCCTCTGGCTTGGGATAGCTAAGAGCTTCCTTTTTAATCAAGGAGCATTGCCAAGTACTAGCAAGTATCCTCTCTCCATACTTTGATTGCCTTCCCACTAAGATGACAATTGTATCCTGTAATCAGCCAAGTGCTCATCAATGGGGGCAACTTACCGACCTTACTTTCTGCAAACCAGAAATGACTGAGAAATGCAAGACGGAAAATAAGTCAAATGAGAAGACTCTAGGGGCAAAGGAAAAACATATATATACTTAACTTGGCTATAGTCAGTGCTATTTTTCTAGAAAAAGAGGTGACAGAACTCACCATGAATGCCTTCCTTGTTCTCTTAGAATAGCAATGGCGCCCACCTGAGAGGTCGAGTTTCGGCAGGACAAAAAGTCCTGACTATGGTCAAGAATGAAAGTAGGCATTGCATTCCAAACTAGCACTATGTAGCCATGCACTTCACTACACCAATGGAAAGGAGTTTGGCTTCCCATCAAGCTACATGTGTCTGAATACCAGGAACATGCATGCACTTCAGAAATGAAGGTGACTTGTGGATGTTGTAAAGGCTATACATGCTCTGACATGAAGAGGGTCCTCTCTGTTTCTACAGACGTCCTTTCCAGAAGGGCCTGATTCAGAGCATACAGGTTACACAGGGACCTCTAATCCCTGGCTTGAACCAATTATATCATTACTGCATCATCACTTGGAGCAGAGGTAGGACATCTCTGGCCTGAAGGGCCTCCCTACCTACTCCATGAACTCGCTTCCTGATTCTGCCCTTGCACAGCAGTGAGGCTTTGAATGATGTTCTTCCATAGTCACCAATGGCTGGGGACCCTTTGGCCATACAGATGTTGCAGGACTGCAACCCCCATCATACCTGACCATTGCCCATACTGGCTGAGTCTAATGTGATTTGGACTCCAGCAACAACTGGAGAACACCACAATGGTTACCTTTGACCAAGACTGCATTCAGACAGTGTTGTTGTTTAGTCATTTAGTTGTGTCCAACTCTTCATGACCCCATGGACCAGAGCACACCAAGCACTCCTGTCTTCCACTGCCTCCCACAGTTTGGTCAAAGTCATGTTTGTAGCTTCGAGAACACTGTCCCACCGTCTCGTCCTTTGTCGTCCCCTTCTCCTTGTGCCCTCAATCTTTCCCAGCATCAGGGTCTTTTCCAAGGAGTCTTCTCTTCTCATGAGGTGGCCAAAGTACTGGAGCCTCAGCTTCACGATCTGTCCTTCCAGTGAGCACTCAGGGCTGATTTCCTTAAGAATAGATAGGTTTGATCTTCTTGCAGTCCATGGGACTCTCAAGAGTCTCCTCCAACACCATAATTCAAAAGCATCAATTCTTCGGCGATCAGCCTTCTTTATGGTCCAGCTCTTACTTCCATACATCACTACTGCGGAAACAGTAGCTTTAACTACACGGACCTTGATCGGCAAGGTGATTTCTCTGCTTTGTCATTGCTTTTCTCCCAAGAAGCAGGCGTCTTTTGATTTCGTGACTGCTGTCACCATCTGCAGTGATCATGGAGCCCAAGAAAGTAAAATCTCTCACTGCCTCCATTTCCTCCCCTTCTGTTTGCCAGGAAGTGATGGGAACAGTGGTCCATGGACAACAGGCATATTTAGACAGTACTTTATCCTAATTTTCCTGATGTTTACTTACCTGACACATTCTGTGTTCGGCATGATCTTTCACCACAATGCAAAAGCCCCTTCTGGAAATCTAGTGGAAGTTTAGTGCTGATTTCTGTGTTAAATGTTCCGGGGGGGGGACCCCATTTCCAACACTGTTGACTGGGAAAATCACAGGAGTTTATACACTGCAATTTCCTATGATATTCCAGCATAGAGTTTTCTCCTGCTGTTTAAAATCTAGAGTGACATGATGGTGTATCGATCAAAAAGCCCCTGATCCAAAGTGTAACAGGTACAGCAGTGTAAAAGGAATGCTTGAAATTTGAACAGAAGCACTAAGCATAAGAATCAGTAAAACTATTGCAGATTCTGGTAGGTAGCTGTGTTGGTCTGATGCAGTCAAAATAAATAAATAAATAAATAGGCCAGTAGCAACTTAGAGATCAACTAAGTTTGTTCTGGGGGTAGGTTTTCTGAAGCAGTGTGCATGCACAAAAAAGCTTATACCCAGAACAAACTTAGTTGGTCTCTAAGGTGCTACTGGACACTTTTTAAAAACTATTGCAGTAAACCCCATGTCTGAATGCAACCTCAGAGCCTTCTCTTCTGGCCAACAGCTTATGATGAATTTCCTCAATTTTAGTAAAATTTAGATGCGACTCTTGAAACTTGGCATCCAAAAGTTTGATTACCCTTCTGGGTTTTACGCCTTTCTGGAAAATATATTTAAAACCCCCTGTATTTTCAAATGTACTGCCAATAGAACTTAGTGCTCTGTGTGGTTTCCAGAGATTGCTTACTCTCATGGATCATGGCTGCTTTTCTACACATCCCTAAAATAGCAAACTCTGAGAATATATTGTTTAGTATTATTCTGTCAAGGCACTAAAAAGCTACCCCCCCTGCATCAACACTGTACTCCAAAGGCAGGGCTCTGCTTTTAATTCCTCCCTTTTCTCTTCACTCTGCACTGCAGAAATGCCGTTTCAAGGGATGAATCAAATAGGTTTCATCTCAGGATGACAGTGATGAAAGAATCACAGCAAAGTGCAAAGACCTGCCCTTCATTATATGCAGGATTAATCTGTAATCCTATGCAAACTCTGAGGATAGGTCCCATTGAACACAGTGGGATTTATTTCCAGGTAAACAAGAGAAAGGTTGCACTCATTGCTTCTGAAAGCAGTGTGTTCTACTGACCTTTGCATATGCCACCTTCAATAAGTCCCCTGCTACAGTCTCAGGCATTATTGGGTAGGAGGATATCACAGGGACTACTGCTAGATCAACACCAGCATGAGAACAGCCCTAGGATGTATAGTGCAATGGAAGGGGAGGCATATATCCCAAGATCTTGGGAAATGGGTTGGGAAATACCTGAGACCTCGTGTGGTTATTGCTAAATGGACCCTTGAATTGGATTTGATTCCCTCCTTGTAAGCAAGTTAATAGCCTCCTGCTTGGTTTTTAAATGAAAAGCAGGCTTGGAAGTTGTCAGTTTCCGTGGAAATAGAATAGGTTACATAACAATTCCCCGTGTCATATTTGTTTGCTCAGAATCATCCAGCTTTTCTTCCCACAGCAGAAAAGACACAAGGACCTCATTTTATTTTCTTGCAGGTTGGAAAGCATCTGATGATGGAGGGGGATATATATATATATAGAGAGAGAGAGAGAGAGAGAGAGCAGTAAGAACCACAAACATATTTCTAAACTAGAAGCTGTAAATTGGAATTTCCATATTTAGTAACATACGTAATAACTGATATGGTGTTAAGCCAATGTAACATACAAAATCATAAAATAAAAAGATGAACTAATCAAACTACCAATTATATATACTACTACGAATAAAAATGACTAAATACTAAATCACAATACACATATAAAATAAAACCAAAAATATAGTGCAAAATCTTAAAGTAAATAATACATTGAGATGGATTGAAGTAACAAAATTAAACCTTAATTCAGAATATCCATAGACCTATAGTACCACTAATTTTGAGGGAAATTTTGAGTCGAGAATGACAGGATGAGTGATAGCGTTAAGCAGCTCCTTGGCTAGTGATTCTTTCACTCCTGGAGAAGAGTTTGCCAATTCCTCCTGGCCTTCTCATTCTGTTCTCCCTCCTTCCTCTTCTCCTGGTCTTTGGCGGCTTCCTCTATGTTACCCTTTCTGTCAGCATCTATCAACCTAGTAACTGCTGCTCTCTGCTCTTTTTCACTTTAGACATCCTTCACCTCCTGGTATTGTTGTTTCGTTCTAACTCCATCCCGCTTCTCTTAATCTCCTTCCTGCTAATGTCTTACTTTCTCCCACTTTCTCTGCTCTCCAACCTGGTACTTGTATCAGGCAAACTGGTAGCTGCCTTTTTATCTTGCTGCTGATTGTGCATCTCTGTTTTCTCTGACACGTGGCCACTAGGGAAGCAATAGTCGGGTGACTATCCCAAAACCCAGGAGCCAGACTGGCTAGGTAAGTGTATGAACCCTGTGCATGTTAAGTTGCAGATCATATTGTGAAATATTGTATCCCTAGTTTACCCAACAACCTTGTGTCTTGTCTTACTGTTGTGTCTTGCACGCACAAACGTATCAGGAGATTATTCATGTGACTTCAGCAAATAATGATGTTTGGCCTTTAATTCCTTATATTTCAAATATGTTGTTGTTGTTGTTTAGTCGTTTAGTCATGTCCGACTCTTCGTGACCCCATGAACCAGAGCACGCCAGGCACTCCTGTCTTCCACTGCCTCCTGCAGTTTGGTCAAACTCATGTTTGTAGCTTCGAGAACACCGTCCAACCATCTTATCCTCTGTCGTCCCCTTCTCCTTGTGCCTTCAATCTTTCCCAACATCAGGGTCTTTTCCAGGGAGTCTTCTCTTCTCATGAGATGGCCAAAGTATTGGAGCCTCAGCTTCAGGATCTGTCCTTCCAGTGAGCACTCAGGGCTGATTTCCTTAAGAATGGATAGGTTTGATCTTCTTGCAGTCCATGGGACTCTCAAGAGTCTCCTCCAGCACCATAATTCAAAAGCATCAATTCTTGGTGATCAGCCTTCTTTATGGTCCAGCTCTCACTTCCATACATCACTACTGGAAAAACCATGGCTTTCCTTATATTTCAAATATGTTAGTGTTGCTGTTTTCCCCCTGATTATCAAGAAAGACTTATGATCAATGTTTGTGTTACACAGCGACCAGAGGTGGTCTCACCATCTTTCCTTTTGTGATGACCCTCTTTACTACTGTCTTTGGAAGTCTACCAGGAGTCACCATCTGATTAAAGCTGAGGGCATTCAGGGTGGGGCTTGTGGATTTCTTTGAGGACCACCCCACATATTCCGTTTCATAATTGAAGCACCACTCTTAGTGTCAATAGCTGCTACTTATCTTACGACAGATTTTGCTGCCATAAAGACATAAGAAAATGGCCCAACTAGTCTACTATCCTGTTCTCCCAGTGGCCAACCAGATGTCTGTGGGAAGTCCACAAGTTGGACAGGAGTGCAGTAACACTATCCCCACTTGCAGTTTCCAGCAACTGGTATTGTTTGCCAGCAACCAATACCACCGTTAGCTTTGTCAGGAACCTCACAGTATCTCTTAGTAACATGAGATTAGCTCAGCCCTGCATCAGTTAAAGCAAGAATTAGTCTACCAAGACAGGATTTCTGCTATTCCGGTGAAATATGGACACAATTTGCAGGAGGTAACTTTACTGAATCACATTGCTTTTTTTTCACGTTGGACATAGGGCTGTAACTGTGGCAGGATTAATGCAGAGCATCCATCATTCCCATTAATGGATGGCAATGCTGGGCAGATATATTGTGTGGTCTGGTTTTAATTACTTTTTAAGGAGGCTACTGTATGTTTCTTTGCAGCAGCAAGTGAAATACAGAATTGAGATTAGTAGCCATTGTATTCTTAGACTTGTCGATAGAAACATTGCCCTATAGCCACAGAAATAATTTGAATATATTATTTAGTGCAGTTTTTATTTACAGAATTCAAGGGTTTGTATTCCCTCCTTTTTTTTACTTGGTGGAAGCTTGTTGTGTTCTAAGTTATAATTCAATTGTTTTAATGTCCCTGGGTTTTTTTAATGTTTCTAAATCCTATGGCATCCCTTAACAGAGACCTTAACATTAGCAAAATTAGTTTAACCAGGAACGCATAGAATATACAGTTGTACCTCAGGTTACAGATGCTTCAGGTTACAGACGCTTCAGGTTACAGACTCTGCTAACCCAGAAATAGTACCTCGGGTTAAGAACTTTGCTTCAGGATGAGAACAGAAATCGCACGGCGGCGGCACGGTGGCATTGGGAGGCCCCATTAGCTAAAGTGGTACCTCAGGTTGAGAACAGTTTCAGGTTAAGAACGGACCTCTGGAATGAATTAAGTTCTTAACCCAAGGTACGACTGTAGAAATAAACCAAGAAGCCATTGTGAGTCCAATCCTATCACTTCTACAGTACTCAGAATCTGGTCTCATTGAGTTCTAAGGGGCTTACTAAGAACATAAGAAAATGGCCCATCTAGTCCAGAATCTTGTTCTCACAGTGGCCAACCAGATGACTGTAGGAAACTGCCAAGCAGGACCCAAGCACTCTCAGGTATATGAGTATAGTATTAACTCCTGTACTGATGAAGCTTTGTCAATTCTTGGTGGTGCCTGTCAGGTTCTGTTAAGCCCCAGTCCATTCCAGTGTAGATCCATAAGGGTTGAAATGGTATATTTCTCAACATTTCCCATTTGGAGCAGACTCTGTCAGCATTTCTGATCCTCCTTTTACTTAACCATCATTATCAGATGGGCCTTTGGCCTGATCCATCAGGCTCATCTTATGTTCTTATGCTCTTATTGCAGAAGAGTAATCACATTGCTTTTATAGGATTTAATGTCTGGTTTACATTCCCATGCAGGTCAATTGAAATGTTACAGCAGCCAGATGGAAATCTCTGCAGATCTTTCTGTCTGGCAATAGAGTCACATGGTATGTGGATTTACTCCGATGGTTGGTTTCCACAATCCATATGATACAGCAGCAAGACAGAGCTACTGGCATGAGGAGGAATTTCAAGTTGTCTCCACAAATCTACCATACCTAACAGATGATCAAAGGTTATCTTTTGCAGTTTTAGAATTACACACCTAACACTAAGCACATGGGCATTCCTTCATACTTTATCCAGAGCAGGATGGCACCATATAAATGGTAATTACCATATAAATGGCCCCAATCTTACATTCATGTTGCTGGCTAAGGATGAAAGAATTCCCTTCTATCCTTGCTTTATTATTCCATGTGTTTGCTGTGACAACTTGTGGATGGGGAGCAACACTTTGCCTCTGGTGGCCTCATTATATCTAGGGGTGTGTGATCTAGCAGCAGTACAACTCTGTGGTCCTCTACCCCTTCGTGCACTAACTAGCCCTATGCTATCTCCCTCAAAACTTATTACAGTGGTACCTCAGGTTACATACACTTCAGGTTACAGACTCCACTAACCCAGAAATAGTACCTCAGGTTAAGAACTTTGCTTCAGGATGAGAACAGAAATCGTGCTCCGGTGGCGTGGCAGCAGCAGGAGGCCCCATTAGCTAAAGTGGTGCTTCAGGTTAAGAACGGATCTCTGGAACGAATTAAGTACTTAACCCGAGGTACCACTGTACATAATTATAGTAGTTTGGGCAACAGCAGACAGCATGGCACACAACAACATAGGTGTTACCGGAAGTCGAACTGCAGCGGAATGGAAATAGCACTGATTGTGGTGGACACAGCACTGGATGGAAATCACTGTCTCCTTACATCCCTATCACTAGCACCAATGCAAGGATTCTTCAGAAACTAGGATGTCTGCATAGAGCTCTGCTTGTTACATGAGGTTTGAATTAGCTCCTAGTCTCCCAAAATGAAGGGACCTGCAATTCCACAGCATCGGTTTTCTTTTTTTCTAAGTGGGCCAGTTACTGATGTTCAGACAAAAAGAGAAACTCCTCCTTCCCAAGAGCCAGCAAGGTTGTTTTTTTTAACATCTTGCATGGAGGAGCTTGGTTCCAACAGGTGATGGCCTACTTTAACTCCCAGGCATTGGAAATTAACATTGTTAAGTAGATAAGCAAAAGTTCACATACAGTACCTAACTATACTTAGACGTCTAACCACTGTCAAATTTAACTACTCTGAGATCCAACTGCAAATGAGCATGATAACTCTAAAGTGGTAATTAAAATTCCTTTTGAGTCCTCATCATTAAGCGACTCCTCTGAGAGGCAGACTTCATACCTGGACAAAAATTGTGTGTTAATGGAGATGCACCCTGTATAATTGCTGCCATCCATCACCCCCCTCCCCCCTACTCCTCTGATGTTGACAAAGTGCAGCTAAATATTTAAATAAACCATTTATCTTCACAAGCTGAAGGATTAAATGCAGGCAAAATTCTCAGCGTAGTCAGCAAATGATACAAATCCATGGATTAAGCTGGATTTTGTGGATACAACTAAATCTGCTTCTGCATTATTTAAAATAAAACATTTTATTCCCAAGATCTTTTGCTGAGATGGGTAATGGGCACACACACACACACTCTTACCTTATGTCTTTGTGGTGAGTGAAATGGGGCTATTTCCCTTTTGTTATCGTCAATTTATTTATATGCCACTTTTCCACATTTAAGTTCAAAGCGGCTCACAAGAACAGTGAACAAATTATATATAGCATAAATGTCATAATGATATTTAAATCCACATTAGCAAAACATTACAATGAAAAGTTGGGTTGTCATATCTGCAAGCATGTTTTCAGTGACTCGACCAGGGGCTGGCATCCCATTCTCATGGATTAAAATTCCCAGGGTACAACAACCGGAAATGAAAGAATGGGGAAATTCATTTTTAGATGGCCTGCCCTTGCACAGGACATTGTTCCTAACATGCATGAACAGCTAATCTCTGGTGTGATACTGACTGTACACTCTTAGGTGCCAATAGTGTTTGTTTTGCCTGTCATGCATGGTAAATGGTACTAAATTAAAAAGTGCCACTAATTTAATAGAGGTGCTAATTACTTTTTGGTGAAATTAATTCAGAAGACAAGGACTGAGGCGACTGAAACTAAGAGTACGGTAATCATTTTCTGTGTGCTCGGTACTACTTTTTATTGCTGGACTATAGTCCAGGTGCAGACAAACCAGGAAAAGAATATACTCTGCAAAAAGCCTGTATAAAGTACATCAGTAGTTTTTTCAGCAAAACTGAAAAGAAATATAGATGCTCTTTAATGACACGAAAAAGGAGCTCAAAATGTCAACTCTCAGCACTCTTTGATTTGCCATATCATTGGCAATTTTACCAAATCAGTGTTAAATTTGGGACTTCTGTAGAACTTCCAAATTAGACCATGTCTGCCAAGTTTCAGGTTATTAGCTAAGCAGATGCCATTTGTATAAGCTACCAAATGTTGAGGCTTATAGTGACAGAACCTTGTTTTCGCTACTTGCCTTAAGTAGAGCAGTGCTCCTATCATATCATTTTAAGAACATTCCGTTAGTGGAATACGTTGCTTAACCGCGTAATTGGGAACTTGACCTGCTGGGCTGTCTCGCATTCCCAGCACTACTAATCCTGAGCACATTTGTTTGGGATTATTTTCTTCTGACAGAGGTCGCCTGGATCAAGCTGAATTTTAAAATGGCTCCATTTCAATTGTATACCACTAGACATTGTGTCTCTGTAAAAGGCAGATTCATACAAATGCATCTGTCCATTACATTAATTCTGAATAATCTTCTTGAAATACAAAATAGGGCAACAAGCCATTTACAGTTTAATGCTATCTTTATCAGTTGTTTATAGAAATGTTCCATATGTTAACAGGCAATGAATGTCTGAAATATTGTGCTTGTTGACATTCATGACCACATTACACGTCATGTAGGAGCTCAATGATTTGATTTCCTGGTGTTCTTGTTTTTATGTAGAGGATTCCTCAGCGACTCTCAGCTTTTATTTTTATTTTAAGGGCAGTGTTTAACCCTTATCACCATGCAGTTTTCTTGGAATAAAATTAGGGATGAATAGATTCCTTCAGTTCCATTCATCCATTATCCTAAGTTTGCAACATCCCTTTCATCCATTTTCAGTTGCATTCTGGCAGCATGTCTCCATCTTGGGATGTTGGGATAGAGTCTGTCATGGAAGAATGGAAGAATAAATAAAGCTATACACAAAAGAATTGTTTTGAAAACTCCACCACTGTTGGTTTTAAAAAGATAAAAATAAGTTCCACATTTCAGTGTAAAGGAAATGTCAAAACAATGTAAAAAAAAAGTCATTAACTATGTATTGTTTAAATAAAAAAATCCTTCCAGTAGCACCTTTAAGACCAACTAAGTTAGTTATTGGTATGAGCTTTCGTGTGCAAGCACACTTCTTCAGATACACGATGGACTTCCATTTCATGCGGCTCAATGTGGTGCCTTCCATGGTTCCAGTTACAGATAGGTAGCCGTGTTGGTCTGCCATAGTCAAAATAAAAAAATCCTTCCAGTAGCACCTTTAAGACCAACTAAGTTAGTTATTGGTATGAGCTTTCGTGTGCAAGCACACTTCTTCAGATCTGAAGAAGTGTGCTTGCACACGAAAGCTCATACCAATAACTAATTTAGTTGGTCTTAAAGGTGCTACTGGAAGGATTTTTTTATTTTGACTATGGCAGACCAACACGGCTATGTATTGTTTGCTAGCTTTAATAAACAAGAATGTGAGTGATTGCTGATCATATTCACTTGGCTGCTTTCTGTTTCTGACAACAGGTGAACATGTGAACTGCAGCAATTTCCATTTCCATCAAATTCTCCAACATCCCTATTCGCCACACAGTGCTCAGTGTGCCATTGGGACTTACTTCTGAGTAGACATTTATAGGATTGCGCTGCTATCTTTATCTTTAATCAAAAGAACAAACATCCTCTTGGCCTTGAAATCAATAGAAGATAGAGTATTTCAAAAACAAATCCCCCAAAACAAATACATAGAGCCAGTGGAATAGAGGCACCAACAATGTATAATATAGTACAAAGGGCTCAGGCAGCAAAACTTGGTATAGAAATGAGGATGCTCGTACAAACATGTCCTGGTTTTCATTTGTGAAATGTTGGAGGATATGGAAATCTAGGCTAATAATTAACAGAGGCCCTTTGCTCTTTCATCTGTGGCCTACATAGAAGCAATTTCCATTCAATTACATTTAAATGAGTTAAGAGAAAGTTGCTTTACACTGTAACATCTCTTTGTTCTTGATATTTAATTGTCTGACCATCTAATCTAATTGCTGACATCTCATCTCCCCACCACCACATCGATGTGCGATTTGTTCCTGCGAAAAGTGCAACCATTCCTGTTTTAAAGCTACACATTGAGCTCTGCAGCTCAGGCCTAAATTGCCTTTGCAATAACAGCAGTTAAATGCCTAGGAAGCCATACTGAGATGCACTGAGAATCAGCACAGTCCTGGCATTAGAACTGTGGAGCCCATGTGGAAAGTACCTTCCATTCTTATCATCTCTTCCCCACCTGCAATACATGGGGTAGACTAAACAAGAATTCCCTCCTATCTCTAACTTTCATGAATGTCTTTGGACAAAATATGCTATAGCAGCTCTGCTGGGCCAGTGTTCAGTGTCCAGACCCCACAACACAAAATGAATAAAAGAATAAAAGAACAAAAGAATAGTACTGCTGGATCTGTGTGAAGCCCACAAGCAGGACTCAAGTGCAAAAGCACTCTCTCTTTCTTCATCTTCCAGCAACTATAATAATAAAAATATTAAAATAATTTATTATTTATACCCTGCCCATCTGGCTGGGTTTCCTCAGCCACTGTGGGTGGCTCCCAACAGAATATTTAAAACACAATAAAACATCAAACATTAAAAACTTCCCTAAACAGGGCTGCCTTCAGATGTCTTCTAAAAGTCAGATACTTCTTTATTTCATTGACATCTGATGGAAGGGTGTTCCACAGGGCGGGCCACTACTAAGAAGGCTCTCTGCTTGGTTCCCTGTAACCTCACTTCTTGCAGTGAGAAAACCACCAGAAGGCCCTCAGAACTGGACCTCTGACTGTGGAGGCAAAGCATAGCCATTAGTAGTAGCAGCAGTAGTAGCATTATTAATATTAGCATTATTAATTAATTTTGTCAGTCACTTTATCTTGCCCAGGCAACCCAAAGTGGCTTACAACCAACCAAATGGGCAATAAACCCCACATAGATACATCAAAATCAAGAGGAAAAAGAAATATTTTAAAAACAGCCCACCCACTTCTAAAAGGCCACAGATAGTTAAAGGCCAAAGACCTGAGTACAGAGGAAAATATTTCTCTGAAGATATACGAGAGCCAGTGTGGGGTAGTGCTTAGAATGTTGAGCTAGGACCCATCCTACTGTTCTCATCATCCCTGATCATGGACCATGCTGGCTGAGACCGATGGGAGCTGTAGTTCAAAACATCTGCAGCACAGCGGGTTGGAGAAGGATGAACTAAGGGTTTTCAGGACCTGAGAATGGCTGAATAGGTTGCATGCGACTGCTGTCTACAATTGCTCAGCCTCCAGCCTTTTCCCTGCCATTTGCTATTTACAGGCAGGTTATTTATAATATGACTGATATTAATTAAGTCATATACAGGGCATGGGTTATGCCTTTAATCCTAATGTATGAGAGACCTACAGAGAAGGGCATTGTGAACAAGTCAAACACAACTGAAGGAGGGCAGAAGGAGCAGACAACCATGCTACAACTGGCCCAGAGAATAAAAATAGCTGTCCTTGCTCCTCATTCCTTGTAGCAACCATTTTTGGACTCTTCAAATCATTCATTTCCTCTTAGTGTCAAATCCTGTGGCAAGCAGTTCTTTCAGTGAAATATGTCTCCGCAGAATCCACAGAGAGAGAAGAAGGAGTGAAGCTGTCTCTTGTTACACATGGACACGTACATGAAGTCTTAGAAGGAAAACAAAAGTTGCTAAATTCTCCCCAAATTTATTAGGTCATTGCTTTTATGAGTGTTGTTTTCTTACCTTGTTTTCTCCTGGCATCGTGACATAGGAAATTAAACAGACTATAAACTTTTACTGGAACCAAAGAGAATGTACAACAGCATTATAATAAATAGCTGTGCTTGGCACTCAGAAACCTAAATGTGCAAAAGTTCCCTTTGCCATATCCCTTGTAGATGTGATAGATTTGTGGTGTGCAACATCACTTTTGCACACAAACATAGAAATGCCCCAAATACTTAAATAATTTTAGATTTTGTATTTAATGGCCTTACACTGCTATTCTCTTTAGATGTGTACTACATCAGTTACTTCAAAATCTGGCAAGCTGTGCTTGGAGAGCCTCCTGCTGAGTGGGAACCCTGGATTTCTGTCTGCAAATCCTGCCCTAACAGCTTCACAGCTCCCCCCCCCCCAAAAAAAGTCATTAGTGGGAAGCAGTTTAGGACCAAGTTTATGAGATGAGATTTGCAACATTTGTCATACTTTCAGGGAACGTTTTCCACAACATAGCTTCATATGTGGCTCCTCCATGGAACTCCTACATGTTCCATAGGATTCCAGGGCGTGTTCTATAGTGCACACTTGGGTCATGTGAGGTACAATTGAGTTTTGCTCCTTTCTCTGAGTTTCATCTCCCCACATACCTCCCCAGCCCCTGCTCCACTGCTCCTATTTTCACATCATGTGAATGGGGATACAAACTAGAGGGGGGTGCATTTCAGGAAAGTCCAACTACAACACTGAGACAAGTCTTGTCGCCTGCTAATGTCTCCACATCAATCTGCTGTTAAAGTTATCTTAGCTGGTTGAAAAAGTTGCCAGGCCTACAAATTTTAGACATTTGTACCTTGTAAATGTTCTGTCCATACTGATGATTTCCTCGTTCTGCTTTCCTGTTGATTTGCAGGAGAGAGCGAGTGGAGGGACAGGTTCAGGAACTGTTTACACTTATGCCCTTAATTTAGTTTTCTGTTCCTTCAGGGAACAGGAGTCGGAAAGCAAAGCAGGAACAAGGTGTGTGTTAACTGCCAGTTTCTAAAGAGCTTTGTGGTGTATGGGCCTCTAAAACATCTTGAAAGCCACCCTCTCATCTCATTTCACATCTGTTGAACTTTTATTAAATTGCCACCCTGGGTTTTTCAAATGGCTTCCAGCTCCTTCTCAATGCGGCAGCACTCAATGAAGCCATACAAAAGAAAATGAGAAAATAAACTGCAGAGGGTTTTGTGTCCTACCCCCGCTGTAATTTTATTGAATGCAGCAGATACATATGTCTGGCATGGAAGAAGTTATCCCGTTGGTTTATTGTTTACTTACGTATTTAAAGCAATTTGGAGATATACTCCTCATAGGACTATTTCCACATAACTGAAATATATCAGCCGTAAAGATAATTTTGCTTTCTTTATCTAAGAGAAAAACAACCCTTTGTTGTTGTTTTTATGCATCCATATTTAACGATTTAGAGGTTTCGGGGAACAAACCAAAGTAGCTTGCTTCATTTGGGGGGGGGGGTGAGGGGGCAGGTAGTACTTTTATAGAACAGGACACTGAAGGAAATTTTGATTCCCAAATTTATTTTTATCTGACAATAATCCTATGAGGTAGGTCAGCCTGGGAGACAGTGATTAGCCCAAGGCTAAGTTGGGATTTGAACCTTCCTCCAATCACTTGCCCCATTTACTGGCAAGTATATGCTGGGTATGGTGACCACATTCAGAGGATACGCTTCCTTCCACTCTAATGATTGTGCAGAAAACATGGAAGAAGGTTTAGCCATGTGACTTCCACACCCTGTCAGAGAATCCAATCCTTTAATCTATTTCCACAGGTAACTGAAACAGGAATTTCAGTTTGCACCTTTTTTTTTTTTTTGCGGTGGTGGGAAAAGGATGGCTGAAGGTACACTGGCTGGCCCCAGTGCCATTACAGTGGTACCTCGGGTTACAGATGCTTCAGGTTACAAACGCTTCAGGTTACAGACTCTGTTAACCCAGAAACAGTACCTCGGGTTAAGAACTTTGCTTCAGGATGAGAACAGAAATTGTCCGGCGGTGGTGCAGCGGCAGCGGGAGGCCCCGTTAGCTAAAGTGGTACCTCAGGTTAAGAACAGTTTCAGGTTAAGAACGGACCTCCAGAACGAATTAAGTTCTTAACTCAAGCTACCACTGTACGCTCCTGATTGCCTGGCTCAACTGCATTCCATGCATTGTGGGGATGAATATCTGTGGCAGAGAGCCGACTCTAGTCATAAATGCTCCCCATACAGTTTTGAAGCAGAGTTTCCACAAGAAGCCTCAGTGACTAGAGCCAGCTCCCTGCTGCAGACATTCAGCGCTGTAATTTTATTTATTAGATTTATATCTTGCCCCTCATCACAGAATCTCAGGGTGGTTCACAATATAAATGCCCCAGTGCATGGAATGTGGTAGGGCCAGACTGTGTGGAACATGGTGGAGGGTTGGGGAAACCCAGTCAGGTGGGCAGGATACAAGTAATAAATAACATCATTATTGATGTTTAAATAAATAACATCATTATAATAACATCAATTTGATTTCCTCCCCCTTTCTTTTTTCCTTTCTCCTCCTGTGATGGAACTCCTATTTGGGGACTTCCCTGGCTTTTCTCTGGCCCATGTAGTACCAGTCTGGATAGTTAGCCTTGGTGAAGACCTGGCGTTTTCATCCCCCCAAAAGTTTTTGATTTGAGTTTCCATTGAATTGAGGCTGCATTTTAATGTTTTAATGTTGTTTTTAAAGTTGTATTTCAATTTGTTTTTATATCGGTTGTTAGCCGCCCTGAGCCTGGTCTTGGCTGGGGAGGGCGGGGTATAAATAAAATTTATTATTATTATTATTACTAACACGGCCGGCAAGTGTGCTCTCTTTTAATACAGTGGGAAATGTGTGAGATCAGGCCTCCTTACCAGTCCTTCTCCTAGCTAGCAAGGTCCAGGAAACAGGAGAATGACCTGTTCTTGATGGACTTTCATTTCCCTTGGAAGAGCAGGTGCATAGGTGATCCTCATGTGAATCTGTCACTGGAGCAACAGCAGTGCGGAGTGCCTTTGTTCAATTTGGGCTGTTGCACCAGCTGTGTCTGTTCCTGGAAAAGTGGTAGCTTGGCCACAATAATGCTCGCTCTGGTAACCTGCTACTGTAACACACTCGACATGGGGCAGTCTCTGGAAATGGTGTGGAAACTGAACCAAACATGAAATGTGGCAGTTCATCTTTTGAGCGCAGCTACCAACAGATGCCGTCTTACTCCATGTTGCTCCAATGCTGAAAGACATGTTTCCAAGCTGAATTCAATATATTGTAGATGACCTATAAAACTTTGAATGATCTGAAATTTAAATATTTTGAGGAGCATGTTTCCCTGTGTGGGAACTAAGATCAATTGACAGAGCAGCAGGTTTCTCAGCGACTCAGAACATGCACATTCTGAACTTCAGACAGTTCAGCAAACTGGCAATCTCCACCCCCTTTTCCATTGAAATTCCCCAACACCCCTATCATAAATAGACACATTTATTGGATTGTGCTGTAGATCATAACTTGGGCAATTGCAAACTCACAACTGAGAACCATAAAGAAGCAATAGGTATTTGCTCATATGGTTGCCAAATTTTCAAATGGACACAGCAGCAGTGGTGTAAAAAGCTTAACCAGCTTTTTTTTTTTGCATTCCAAGCCACTTTTAAATGCAGAAGGCAGGGCCAGGTTTTTTGTCCCCCAGGTCAGTTCTTGAATCTATTTGCATATACAACTTGGCTTTACTTCCTTGAAGGAGGAGAGTAAGCATTCTTGTGCTTGGAAAGTTGATTTGAAAAAGGAATTAGTTCCACTTCCAGTTTACCTCCTCCAAAATGGACCTAATTCCATTCCACTTCATTTCACAATTCACTTCACAATTCATTCGTGTGCTCCTCCGTATTTCCCGCCCCCTCCAACAGCCTTCAGAATTTCACAAGTGGCTCTGCTAAAGTATAAAATATACATAAGAAAACATCAAAACACCCACACAGTGTAAAGCGAACTGTTGTTTTATTAATTTCCTCAACAATTATGATCCTTAAGCTTAAACAGCCGCATCATTTTTCACACAGGAAAAATGGCAAATGCAACAGCCACAGTCAAACAGAGATTTAAGAGCAATGAAACCTATATGAATTAAAATTAAAACTGAACTGAACTGAAAATCACCCACAGTTGAACTGCAAGAGGAATATGATTCATGTCCAGCTCACTCAGAAATTATAGGAGTAAGAGATTTTTTAATTAATACAATGCAATACTTCATCTGAATCAGTTCATTCCAAACACTGAAGATTTCTTATATAGATATGGTCAAGCTAGCCTACACTGCTACTGCTGCTGCTGCTGTATATATTTTTGTGTAAAGAAACATGTTGAGAGCTAATGGTAGCCTCCAGGGAACTTTGCTGCACAATTGCTAATTGAAATAAGCAGACCTCAGCAGCTAGACCTCAAGCAGCCCAGTCTAATTTGGTGAATGTACTCCTCTTTCCTTTATATTAGTCTCTCTCTCACTCTGCTCCCTGCCTCCCCACTGGCATTAAGAGACACTTATAGCTGCTCCCATCTCCCTAATAGCAGCGCTTTATGGAGCTAATGTTGGACTCTATGGGACTGAAGAAGTACTGCTGCATTTTTAAGCATGTCAGCCGCAAAACTTTTGCCATCTGCCTAGGGAATTTTGCCTCCGCTCGCAGTCGGTTCAGCTTGGTCTCCCAAGGCGCAGCTTCATTTAGGTTACTCTAGTTCCACTTGAATAATTGTAGTTAGGCATCAAGGGCTCGTTCTTATATTGGCTGTAGTGCTTTGTATGAAATGAGGCACATTCCCTTTCCCAGCCCCTGCTGAGATGACCCCAGTTAGAAATTTACGAGAGAAATTAAGGCTCAAACGAGGAAGCATTTGTAAACTAGCAAACACTAACCCTCTTTGAAACACCTAGCACAGAAAATAAACCTTTCCAAACAAGGACTGTGCTATGGAGATATAGCTAGGGAGGAAATTAAAAGGTAGAATTGCCCCTACACCCAGAAAGAAGACTCAAGAAACTTTAATAAGTGGTAAAAGGCTTATATTTATTAAAATAGAACAACTGTGAGGATCTGCCAAATTAACCAAACAACTATGTTTGGATAGAGGGAGTCTATGCTTACATATAAGAAAATTATCCCTCACACTGTGGCATGTAAAATGGGTTAGCTGCTCCCCAGCCAAGGATGGGGAGAGCTAATGGTAGCTCTCTAATATTCGCTCCTTGCTAAGTGAGCCTTGGGTAAGTGAAGTCCAACTGGTGCACCTGGGCCATACAGTCAAACGTTCACCATGAAGTCCACATCAGGCACTAAGGGAACCCCCAAACCTCTGGCTTTGGGAAATAACTCAAGAGCACCCCAACACCCACAACGCCTCAAGATTGCAATACATTCAGATCTTACCTCTCCTTAGCTACCCACACTGAATGCCAATTAGTCAAATAAGTCAGCAACAATCATCCAAGTTCATCACACCAGCAAAGACAAAATTATACAAATAATGGAAAACAAACTCAGAGCCAATCCTGTGTGCCACCCGGGGTGCCAACTTGAATAAACTAGGGACAGGTAAGCCACGCCCTGCATAACTGATCACATGATGTGGTGCACAAACACCATTTGAATGGCAATGCCCATCAACTTTGGGGGGAGCCCCCTCAAATATTTTACTGGGGGTGGCAAAGGGACCTTGACCCCTACGAGTTGGCTCCTATGACCTCACTGCCCACTCAGGCACTGCGCTAAACATCTCAAAGGCCAGGCATGAGACAGAACATCCCATAGGCAAATCCCTATCAACATAAAATGTGTCCTTAAAGGGAAATCAAACAAACATCAAAGTTCTGGGTGTGAAGTGGCAGGAGGTAGAAACCAGACATTGTGCCTTTCTTACCACATGAAACTTTCTGACCCTGGTAGCACACCATAGCCATGGCATTATCAAAGGATGTATAAGATACAGAAGAGATGTGCTGAGGATCAAACAGCTCATCAGCTCACCACAAGGATGTGACAAGTGGCAAATAAGGCTAAAATATACCTACCCCTGAAAGTTTCACTGATTTTTTCTCCCCCCTCTTTGATAGTTTTGAACCCAATTTCTTTTCTCCTTCACTGATGGAGATTGGTGGTGGTGGTGGTTGGGGGAAAACATGGGATAAATTTTCAGCACAGCACTAATTACTACATATTTCTTCCCTGGAGCATCTGAGTTTCCATGATCCTGTTAAGGCAGACTGAGAATATGAAAGCAAACGTCTTGCCATTATCACACTTCCACACAAACGCCCCTGGTGATCTTTTGAGCCTGACAAGCAGTCTCTGTTCTGTTGGATTTATGATATACATGATTAGGTATGAAATGGACAGGAAGCTTTATTTTTGAGGACTTGCACTGTGTGGAGAAAGCAAATTGATGAAGACAACTTGTTGGTTGTCAAACCAGGCGTTCCTAATTTACAGAAAAACTGAGAGCTCTATTACTCAGTTCCACCCACCCTCAATCCATGTGTCTCCCCATGCCAAATTATTCTTTATTTATGGGAAGAGGAAGGATTTACTTGTTCAGAAATGATTCCTTGCCTATTGTGTGTATATAAATAAAAAAGGGAAATGTGTCACGTTGTCTGGCAAAGCCTTTCGTTGTTGTTTTTTAAAAGAAAGATCAATGGACAAATAAAGCTATTGTGCAGAGAATATTTAACACTTTTGTGACATTTAGTGTTAAATATTCTTCACGTAGAGGTTTTCTTTCTATTAGACGCTTACATGAAACATTTGTTTTAAAAGGTTATTGGTGCTCAAAGTCCATGCCAATGGTATGAAAGCTGAATGAAGGGGGCATTATTATACTGGGCAGAGCTACAACGAATTTGCACTGCTAAAGCCTTCCCATATTGTTCTCTGATAATTCCTTTATCTAATGTTCACTGACTAATGGATATAAAACCATCCCAGGCAGAAAACTTAGGGAGGTTTCCTGAATATTTGACTACAGCTGGAGGTCCGGGTCTGGTTAGTGTCTGGATGGATAACCACTTGGTAACCCCATTTATCCCACCTTGCATTCCAGGATGGAAGAAAGGCAGGATAGAAATGTAATCATAACCATTGGGGGGCACATTTTATACCCGATAGTTGATATCTGACAATATTTGATGCTTCACATGCAATGTAATTCAGCCATTATTATTGGAACTCTGAAAGTACTGAATACCAGAGCTATCTGTTCTGACAGCAGTAAGGCACGGCTACCTGTGCTAAGGATGATGCTTTTGGTATCATTTGCAAAGTGCCATTCAGAATGCAGGTTTAAACAATCCTGCGATCTGCCAAGCCGATGCTGCAACTGTACAGAAGAATTTATGCCACAATCTAAAGAAGCCTGAGTATGAATTCAAGTGCTTCTACATACACAAAGTACTGCCTGGTTTGAGTACTTTTTACAACCCCTTGTGCTTTGTTAGAAGCTCTTGAATTTTGGGAATGTCTTTTGGGGATTGTAACAGTGGAAGCTGTTTGTATGGCAGTTTTCCATATCAGATGGGTATCTGATTTCAGACAGCACAAAGAAATGTACAAAACTGTCTTCTACGACAAAAGTGAGGAACCTGTGGTCTTCTGAATGTTGGTGAACTACAGCTCCCATAATCCCTGGTAATTGCCCATGTTTGCTAGGGCTGTTGGCAGTGCCTGATGGCAACATCTAGAGGGCCAGAGGTCCCCTCCTGTTCTATAACCTCAGAGCATTTGTGCACCTAGCCCAGTACTGACTGCCAGCAGATCTCCAAGGTCTCTGACTGTTCCTTTCAGCATGATTCCAAGGACTCATGCATGCTGGACATTGGCTCCACCACTGAGCTACAGTTCCTCTCCAGACTTGATAGGCAAGAGTGGTTCTCCCCCCACTCCAGGAGATATTTGAACACCTACAAGTTTCTTCTACACTATAAATAATACTTGATTCACTATTCAGTATTTGCCATCCATGTTTCTTATTTCATAAACAATATTCAATATCAATGTAATCCTATGTGTAGGGTTGACAATAATTGTGTGACAAAAATTCAATCTGCACATGGTCTGAGAATATCCTCTTTTTTAATAAGTTCTCACACTGCAGGGATGAACTGCAGAGACCTGGGTTAAATTAAGCCATGGTAATTTATCCTAGTATATAATATTCATTTTTAAATTAAAAACAGGTCATAATTTTTTGAAGATAGACAGTAATTGCAGGTTTTAACAGACTATGGCACAATTTTCCTTTTGTGGGGCGGGGTGGAGAGGGTATTGTCAAATTGAAACCAATTTTCATCCCATGTATTCCCAAACTCTTTTGTGACATTTAGTGTTAAATATTCTTCACGTATTTTCTGAAACCTCAAATAGCTTCTAAATATTCATCAAATATTTGGTATCTGTATTTGGCACCCAGTGATATTTTACTTCAATATTTAACCCATGCCTTTTTATTTGTCAGTTTGTATGCAATAGTGGCATATGACTGTACAGTGGACCCTCTCGTTATGGATTTAATTCATTCCTGTGGTCTGTGCGCACCCTGAAAAATTCCGTAACCAAAGGCGCCGCTTCTGTGCATGCACATGCAGCAAAACCTGGGAGAATACACTTCCGGGTTTGCCGCGTTCGTAACCTGAAAGTTACATATCCAAAGCGGTATGTAACTGGAGGGTCCACTGTATTGGAAACCGATATGCATTAGTCTATCATGGTGAATTCCAAACACAACCTTGTCTGCCAAAAAGCCCATCTCCATATTGCAGAGGATTCTGGGGCATTAGATTTCCCTCTTAGTATATGAGAGCCAGTGTTGTATGGTGGTTAGACTATCTGACTAGAACTAGGAAGACCTTGGTTCAAACTCACACTCCACTATGTAACTCATTGAGACACTGTAGACAAGTCACTACCCCTTGCCCATCTCATCTTGTGGACGCTGCACCTTGAGCTTCTTAGAGAAAAGGCAATGCATATATGTAATAAATAAAACAATAAATTAAAATACAGGTTTCTATCCAGTTTCATAATCCTCAGCTGTGCCCTGATAATGCTTCCTTAAAAGCCTACACAATTGTTTCATAGCAGTGAAAGGTCAAGCTTTCTTTCACAGATGCTGGTGCACCTTGAGTAATTCATATTAAGCTTGCGATCCAGGGTTCCCAGAAAAAATAGTCTGAAAATGAGTGGCATCTCATATTTGACCATTTGATGGAAACCCAGCCAGATGGGTGGGGTATAAAAAATAAATTATTATTAAATTATTATTATTATTATTATTATTATTATTATTATTATTATTATCAGCATTTTAATCTAATGACATTTAATTGATAGCATGCAGTGATATCTGGTACATTAGGATCTGGCAGCTGATAGATTACAGCAGTTTTAATGTGAAGTGTGCTTTCATCAAAACAATCACACACAACCTTTTAACATTCTAACTTCAGAGAGAGAGAGAGAGAGAGAGAGAGAGAGAGAGAGAATGATTTACCATTCTTCCATTTTAGGGAGGGAGAAATCTCTTTCACATGCTGATGCTCATCATTCCATTCTATCCTGTTTCTGTGCTAATCTGCAGTACCCCTCCCCAACCTCTCAAAATACATATTTTAAATGCATATTTTGTCTCAATATGGTGTAGTGGTTAAGAGTGGTGGACTCGTAATCTAGTGAATTGGGTTCGCGTCCCCGCTCTTTCACATGCAGCTGCTAGGTGACCTTGGGCTAGTCACACTTCTCTGAAGTCTCTCAGCCTCATTCACCTCACAGAGTGTTTGTTGTGGGGGAGGAAGGGAAAGGAGATTGTTAGCCACTTTGAGACTCCTTAGAATAGTGATAAAGTGGGATATCAAATCCAAACTCTTCTTCTTAAAAAAAAAATCATTTTGATTTGTTTAAGCTTCAGAGAACTGCCACACAGCCTTCAGAGAAACGCAAAATCCAATCCATAGGAGGCAAGTTCCAATCTTCATAGAGCAGGTCATTTAATATAGAAAATTTAACACTAGGAAATATACTCCAGAAATGCACTCTGTGTCAACTTACCCTCCCGCCCCATTGTTAATGCATATGTTTAATTGATCATGATAATTCCCTGCTCATTTGTCTGTTTCCATTAATTCTGATTTAGTATACACTGCCTGACACACTAAATACGTTTGTCTCTTTCATTGTATTTCAAAGCCTTCTTCAATATGAACTCTTTGTTGGAACAAATCTACTCTGAGATATACTTAAAAGAACTTAGAGACAACCAAAGATATGTTTTCTTTAAGGCATTAGAAGACAAATCCTATTCACCAAGAGTAATCTTGTTGAAGAAAATTAATCTATGGATAAAACACACACACATCCCAAACACATTAGCGTGACATGGTCCTAAGTGACTGTCTGTTCATGTAAAACTTCAAATAAAGTTCTAGTTACGACTGAATACAAATTTATCCAAGTGAATACAAATTAATCACAAAACAACATTTGGGCTTAAATTGTTCATGTCTTCTTGTATGTTGTCTCTGAGTCAACAGCAAATGGGGGGAGGTTTTGCACACAGGTAGTCCATATAATTGTGGACTACAACTCCCATCATTCTTGATCACTGACCATGCAGGCTGTGGCTCATGGGAGTTGTAGTCCACAATACCTGGAGGGCATCACACTGGCTTCCTTTCTACTATACTAAAATACAGCTGGTAGGAAAGCAGGCTTGGTTTTGTCCGTTGGTTTTGAAGTTTCAAGCAAAAGGCAAGTGGCAGAGCTTTGAGACTTATTTCTATATAACCCAGAAAGTGATGATCATGGAGGCTAATGAGAGAAGAGGACTTTGTGGTATTTACAAGCAGGTCTTTGAAAGAATCCAAAGAGTTACCCACTAGGGGAGAGTGGCTATGTAAGCTCTCAGAATACTTAGAATTAGAAAAACTGACAGATATAATAAGACAAAAACCAAAAAGTGAAGTAAAAAAAGAATGGGAGTGCCTAAATGAATACCTCAAAAGTCAAGGTTTGAGGGCAGAAATCTGGCTGAGTCTGGAATAACCTTGTGAAGTGAAAGGAAATGAAAGAAGGATTTATATCTAGATGTTAGGATAGAGTGGATAAAGAAAAGAGGAAAACAGGAAGACACAATGAGAGATAAAGGAGGTGCTGTGGGATTGGTGGAAGTCGATGTCTTGTTGTTGTTTTAGTGTTTATAATATTAATTTGTAAGATATGGATTTGTTTGTTTTTGTTTTTTTAGTTTTCAAATGCTTTTTGTGTGTGTTGTGTATTGTTATTTTTTGATAGCTTTCATGTTGTTGTTGTTGTGTGGAAAATACTAATAAAAATCATTTTTTTAAAAAAAGAAGAAAGAAAGAAAAGAAAGAAAGAAAGAAAGAACCCAAAGAGTAGCCACAGAACAGTTGCTACCAAACATCAACTGTGGACGGCCAGGTACATAATGCTACCAGTTGTGCAGATCTCTGTATAAGAAAGGATTTCAGCACCATGGACAGGTTACCCCTCACCATAATTACCATCCAGCAGCAGCATTTTATAAGTATCACCCACAGAACCTGACAGGCCATGAATGGGAACATACGGGTGCTGACAGAACTCGGTGCAAGGTTAGAATTAGTATCAGATGTCAAATCCAGCCAGGCAAGTACTAATGAACAACAAATTGCTGTTTGCAAAGTCTTCTACGAACAAATCATCTGGTAGAAGCAAAAGGAAGGCAACACAAAGTGAGAACATGTCTTAACTTATGGCTCAGCTCGAGAAAAAAAACACTATTCATGCAAGACAGAAATAAATTGCTTAACTTTTACTTTGTACGAGACTTCAAAGGCAAATGTAAATCGCAGTCAAACAACATGCAAGGTGGAGGAAGGTTTGTAGGTCAGCCCCGGAAATGCAGCAAATTAAAGAATATTTGTCCAATGCATATGAATTCAGCCAGCAGGGGCTGATGAATTACACCCCAGGATGCTGATGGAAATTGCTGCAGAAATCGAGAAGTCGTTAGCATTTATATTTGTATACTCATAGGGGACAAGAAAGGTGCTAGATGGTTAGATAGGAATAAACACGGTTTCTGTTTTTATAGAAAGGGGAAATAATGGGCAGTTGCTCATTGGACTCCCACAAGGGTGGTGTCAGGTATTTTAAGATTTCAATAGCCTTTTTCAGGCAATCATTCCCCATGATTGCAAGCCATGTAGTGGTGAGCAAGCTGACTCGCCTCTGCCATTACATCCCCTGCTGGTCCTTCCCAACACCATCAACACATTTTGAGAAACTCTGCATAATCACTATGCTGCTTACAGACCACTGTAGCTAAGTGCATCTAAATTATTTGTTTTTTTAAAAAATAAAATAAAAGTGTTCACAGTCAGAAGGAATTCCCTGGCTCCTGCCCCCAATGACCAAAATTAGTATGTGTTAGTAGGGAAACAAACTAGTTAGCAACATCTCCAGGCACAGAACATCAAAGGTGCAGCTAGAAAATTCAAGAACAATATCAGGAGTTTGAGACTGCATGAAAGCTGCAATGATGTCTCAACAAATTGACACACCCTTCCTACCAGCTTTTAATGGTGAGAAGCAGTTTTCTCACTTCTGAAACTGTTCTTATGAGGGTGGTTGGGTGTGGGCTGATCTGAGGGACACAGGTCTGTTTCCAATGGAACTGTGTTCTTGGTGATGCAGGCCCATGCAGAGCCAGTGTGCTGTAGTGGTTAGAGCGGTGGACTCGTAATCTGGTGAACCGGGTTTGCTTCCCTGCTCATCCACATGCAGCTGCTGGGTGACCTTGGGCCAGTCACACTTCTCTGAAGTCTCTCAGCCCCACTCACCTCACAGAGTGTTTATTGTGGTGGAGGAAGGGAAAGGAGAATGTTAGCCGCTTTGAGACTCCTTCGAGTAGTGATAAAGCGGGATATCAAATCCAAACTCTTCTTCTTCTTCTTCTTGTCTGAGGCCTAGGGCAGATGGAAGGCACAGGCCATTTGTGACATGACACTGTAAGTCTGGCAGGCCCCTAGCTTAGTCCTCCAAGGCCTGAGACAAGTGTACTCAGCTGCACCCACTCTGCACAGGCCCATGGTGATGGGATAGACTGATTTTCTGGATCCATTTCAATTGGGGTTAAGGCCTGGCTTTGGCACAGAAACTGCTTTGATTGCTCTGTATGATGACCTCTGTCGAGAGAGAGAGACAAGGGAAACATGTCCCTGGTAATTGTTCTTGACCTCTCAGTGGCTTTCAATACCACCAACCATGGTATCCTTCTGGAGCGACTCTCCAAACTAGGGGTGGGTGGCACTGCTATGCAGTGGTTCCAGTCCTACTTGGATGGTCGCTCACAGAGGATGTTACTTGGATGTTACTTGCTTTTCACCCCTGTGGAACCTTCAATGTGGGGTCCTGCAGGGCTTTATCTGGAGGTTTGGAGTACGTTGTTAGCAGTATGCTGATGACACCCAGCTCTATTGCTCCTTTACCTCTGCAGGTGAGTCAGTGGAAGTGCTGGACCAGTGTATTGCCTTGGTAATGCACTGGATGAGAGCCAACAAACTGAAGCTCAATCCAGATAAGGCTGAAGCACTGTTAATGAGTGCTTCCCGAGAACAGATGGGTGGGAGGTCACCTGCTCCTGATGGGGTTACACTTCTCCTGTTCGCAGCTTGGGGTATTCCTGGATCCTTTGCTGTCGCTCGAGGTAGCCTCGTTGGCCTGGAGTGCCTTCCATCAGTTTTGGCTGGTGGGCCAGCTATGCCCCTATCTAGACAGGGATAGCCTAACTCAGGCATCCCCAAACTCAGCCCTCCAAATGTGTTGGGACGACAACTCCCATCATCCCTAGCTAACAGGACCAGTGGTCAGGAATGATGGTAATTGTAGTCCCAAAACATCTGGAGGGCCAAGTTTGGGGATACCTGGCCTAACTACTGTTCCCTATGCTCTGGTAACTTCAAGGTTAGATTACTGCAATGTGTTAAACGTAGGGCTGCCTCTGAAGACGGTTCAAAAACTTCAACTGGTGCAGAATTCAGTGGCCAGTTTGCTCATTGAAACAAGATGGTTTGAGCATATTACACTGATCCTGGTCTGACTGCACTGGCTACCAATTAGCTGCCAGGCTCAATTCAAAGTGCTGGTTTGACCTATAAAGCCTTAAACAGTTCAGGACCACAATACCTTAAGGACTGCCTCTTTCCATATGAACCTACCCGTACTCTGAGATCATCTTATGAGGCCCTTCTTCATGTGCCTCCTCCTTGAGAGGTCTGGAGGGTGGCAACGCAAGAATGTGGCTTCTCTGCAGTGGCTCCACATCTGTGGAATGCTCTCCCCAGGGAAGTTTGCCTGGCACCTTCATTATACACCTTTAGGCACCAGGCAAAAAGGTCCTTTTTAACCAGACTTTTGGTTGACCTGATTGACATCCTATACCCTTTTAAAATGTGGCTCTTTTTTTGGGGGGGGGGGTTATTGGGTTGTTGTTTTTATTTTTATTTTATATATCGTGATCTTTACTGTGAACAGCCCTGAGACCTGTAGGGCGGTATATAAATTCTAATATAATAATAATAATAATAATAATAATAATAATAATAATAATAAAGGTCAGCCCCACTGACGCCTTCTCCAGCTGTCCAGCTGCCCCACCTGGACAGTCCCTGTCCCCTCCCTGTTGCTAGGGAATCTCTCAATTTCATGGGTGGAGCAGAAGACGGAACCAAAAGGACTGCCTCCCCTTTCCCTGCCTCAACAGGCAAGAGGCAGGAGCTGTCAGGAGCCCATCCTACACTCGAGTAGGACCCTGATAGAGACACATGCCCGACTGGCATGTTCCCTCCCTCCTAGTTGATCGTTTGGGAACTTCAAAATCTTTCTTCTGCCCGATCATCACAGCGAATGATGCCAACAGACATTGGCACACTTAGGGATCCACAGAGTCTTCACAGCTTGCATGACAGACCTCAGCATCTTAGCATTTTGGCTAATCTACTATATTTACATATATACACACACGGAGCACTGCAACATGGCTCCCTCTCTCTCTAGCATCAGACAGTAAAGAGAAAAAAACAACAACAAAGGACAATAGTCCCATTTCACGGAACACAGTAACACAAACATCCTGTCTCCATCACTTCCCACTCTGTGGAGTCAAAACATATACCGTCATGTGATAGACAAAAATCCCATGACTGCAATCATGGAGCAGGAATTCTAACAGGAGCTCCCTCCTCCCTCCAGGGCTGCTCCCCACCAAGGGTGCCATCTGTACCCTGCTGTAGTGGCAGCTCATCTGACCACAACTCCAACCTTAGCCATGAGCCAGTCAAGATCATGGCGTCCGTGACAGGGAGACCCTATGCACATGCAACACACATACAATGTATGCAAGAAAAGCTGTTGACTTCTTTGGTTTGTGAACCTCCTTGATATTTCTTTTTGCAATGAAAGGCAGTGGAGATGACCACTGATTCATATCACACATGAACCATCAAATGGTCAAATATGAGATGGACCATCGGCTGGGTGAGGACTGCAGGGCCTGCTCCCTTCCAGGGGCTTTTCCAACTGGCCCAGGGGGCGTGGTCCAGGCCCTTATTTGGAACAAACTTTTGGGGAAGTTGGGAAGTGTTTTGCGATTGCTTCCCTGTTCCAAGTGGTTAATGTGTTTTAAAATGTCCTCAAGCAGTCGGTGGCAATTTAAATTTGTATTTCTTTTTTTCTTTTTCTTTTTTTCTTTTTGGGGGTGGGTGGGTGGGATGGATATTTGGTTGGGGATTAATTTTAGTATAATTGTTCTGTTTTTGTTTTTTGTTGTTTTATTGGTTCTGTATAGTTTGTGTTTTGTTTTTAAGGGACGGGATCAGGGCTGCCTGGGAGTGGGGCCCCAGCAACACGATGGCTGGGACAAGTTCCACAGGGGGGGCGGGGAGCACTGGGACATCCAATCTCGGTGATCATGGGCAGGAGGCGGAGTTACGCTAAGACCAGACCATGTCATTACCGAGGAGGCAGGTTTAGTCGTTGTTTGAGGACTATCCCTGCCTCCGGGTCTGGCCTTGACCAGATGGATACTGGAATCAACAGGGGAAACCCACATGACCTGAAGGTGTTGCTGTGTAATGCCAGGTCAATTATTAATAAAACCACTGCCATCCACGACCTGATTGTGGATGGAGGATTTGACCTGGCATGTGTGACAGAGACCTGGTTGGAGGAAGCAGATGGGCCTGTCCTTGCCGCTGCTTGCCCACCAGGTTTCTCTTACGCACAGCAAACCAGGCCATGTTTAAACCCAGGAGTTTACTATAGATCCCCAAGCCAAACAGAGGACATAGATGATGCCTTCCTGGAACAGATGGCCAAGCATGCAAAAGGAAGGGAGATAGTAGTAATGGGGGACTTCAATTACCCGGATATTTGTTGGATGTCAAACTCAGCCAAGAGCATAAGGTCAAACAGATTCCTCACTGGCCTTGCAGACAACTTCATTGTCCAGAAAGTGGGAGAAGCAACAAGAGGAACAGCCATTTTAGATCTGGTCCTAACCAATGTTGATGACCTGGTTAGTGGGGTAGAAGTGGAAGGATCATTAGGCGCGAGTGATCATGCTCTTCTGAAGTTTACTATACAGCGGAAAGGAGCAGCCAAGCATACTAGGACTCAATTTCTTGACTTTAAGAAAGCCGACTTCATAAAACTTAGGGAAGTGCTGGGTGAGATCCCATGGACAGTAATACTAAAAGGAAAGGGAGTTCATGATGGCTGGGAGTTTGTTAAGAGGGAGATAGTAAAAGCACAACTTCGGGCAATACCAATGAGACGGAAACATGGAAGGTGCCTAAAGAAGCCAGGGTGGCTATCTAAAGAACTTTTAACTGAGTTAAGATTAAAAAAGGATGTGTACAAAAAAATGGAAAAGGGGGGAAACCACCAAAGAGGAATTCAAACAAATAGCCAGCACGTGTAGACACAAAGTCAGAAAAGCTAAAGCACAGAATGAACTCAGGCTTGCTAGAGAGGTTAAAAGCAACAAAAAAGGCTTTTATGGTTATGTTCGTAGCAAAAGGAAGAACAAAGAAACAGTGGGGTCACTCAGAGGAGAAGATGGTGAAATGCAAACAGGGGACACAGAAAGGGCAGAACTCCTCAATGCCTTCTTTGCCTCAGTCTTCTCCGATAAAGAAAACAATGCCCGTCCTGAAGAATTTGGAGCAAATCATTCAGCAGAGGAAACACAGCCCGGAATAACTAAGGAGATAGTACAAGAATACTTGGCTAGTTTAGATGTATTCAAGTATCCAGGGCCAGATGAACTGCATCCAAGAGTATTAAAAGAATTGGCAGATGTGATCTCAGAACCACTGGCAGTCATCTTTGAGAATTCCTGGATAACAGGCGAAGTCCCGGCAGACTGGAGGAGGGCAAATGTTGTCCCTATTATCAAAAAGGGGGAAAGAGAGGACCCAAATAATTACCGCCCAGTCAGTCTGACATCAATACCAGGGAAGATTCTGGAGCAGATCATTAAGCAAACAGTCTGTGAGCATCTAGAAAGGAATGCTGTGATCACCAATAGTCAGCATGGCTTTCTGAAAAATAAGTCATGTCAGAATAACCTGATCTCGTTTTTTGACAGAATTACAAGCCTGGTAGATGAAGGGAATGCAGTGGATGTAGCCTACCTTGATTTCAGCAAGGCATTTGACAAGGTGCCCCATGATATTCTTGTAAAGAAGCTGGTAAAATGCGGTCTTGACTATGCTACCACTCAGTGGATTTGTAACTGGCTGACTGACCGAACCCAAAGGGTGCTCATCAATGGTTCCTCTTCATCCTGGAGAAGAGTGACTAGTGGGGTGCCACAGGGTTCTGTCTTGGGCCCGGTCTTATTCAACATCTTTATCAACGACTTGGATGATGGACTCAAGGGCATCCTGATCAAATTTGCAGATGACACCAAACTGGGAGGGGTGGCTAACACCCCAGAGGACAGGATCACACTTCAAAACGACCTTGACAGATTAGAGAACTGGGCCAAAACAAACAAGATGAATTTTAACAGGGAAAAATGTAAAGTATTGCACTTGGGCAAAAAGAATGAGAGGCACAAATACAAGATGGGTGACACCTGGCTTGAGAGCAGTACATGTGAAAAGGATCTAGGAGTCTTGGTTGACCACAAACTTGACATGAGCCAACAGTGTGACGCGGCAGCTAAAAAAGCCAATGCAATTCTGGGCCTCATCAATAGGAGTATAGCCTCTAGATCAAGGGAAGTAATAGTGCCACTGTATTCTGCTCTGGTCAGACCTCACCTGGAGTACTGTGTCCAGTTCTGGGCACCACAGTTCAAGAAGGACACTGACAAACTGGAATGTGTCCAGAGGAGGGCAACCAAAATGGTCAAAGGCCTGGAAACGATGCCTTATGAGGAACGGCTAAGGGAGCTGGGCATGCTTAGCCTGGAGAAGAGGAGGTTAAGGGGTGATATGATAGCCATGTTCAAATATATAAAAGGATGTCACATAGAGGAGGGAGAAAGGTTGTTTTCTGCTGCTCCAGAGAAGCGGACACGGAGCAATGGATCCAAACTACAAGAAAGAAGATTCCACCTAAACATTAGGAAGAACTTCCTGACAGTAAGAGCTGTTTGACAGTGGAATTTGCTGCCAAGGAGTGTGGTGGAGTCTCCTTCTTTGGAGGTCTTTAAGCAGAGGCTTGACAACCATATGTCAGGAGTGCTCTGATGGTGTTTCCTGCTTGGCAGGGGGTTGGACTCGATGGCCCTTGTGGTCTCTTCCAACTCTATGATTCTATGATTCTATGTGGGCGGGAGGGGGGGTTGCAGTGATTTTTAGGAAGTCATTAGCTTGCATCAGGCATCCTACTGGGAAGACCCAGTTTTCTGAGTGCATGTTCTGGAAGTTGGGCAATAGGGGCAGTACAGGATTCCTACTGGTGTACCGACCTCCCTGCTGCACCAAGGATTCCCTGTCCGAGCTGCTTCAGGTCGTGGCGGATGTTCTCCTGGAGACACCTAGCTTGGCTGTCCTGGGGGATTTTAACATCCATGCCGACACAACCTTACAAGGGGCTGCTCGGGACTTCGTGGAAAGCATGGCCTCCATGGGGCTGTCCCTGAATAAGTTGGGCCCAACTCATAGTCATGGACATGCCTTAGACCTGGTATTCACTTCTAGTGACATGGGTGATCTGACACTAAGTAAAAGTGAAACAAAAGAAGTGCCACTTCCTGGTGCAACTGGACTTCTCTGCAACCCTTCCCCTCTGCAGGGAGGTGGGACCAATTCGGATGGTCCGCCCCCGCCACTTAATGGATCCAAATGGTTTCCAGAGAGTGGTAGGGGATGCTTTATCCCATGTTCATGGCCTTTCAGCTGATTCCCTGGTGGCCCGCTAGAATGCGGAGTTAACCAGGGCTATCGACTGTCTGGCTCCGAAGCGCCCTCTCCGATTGCATGGAGCCCGGACAGCCCCGTGGTTTTCTTCGGAGCTGAGGGCGATGAAACAATCGCTGAGACGGCTAGAGCGTCGGTGGCAGAAAACTCACTCCGAATCTGACCGGACACAGGTTAGAGCTCAACATCGAGCCTACCAAGTGGCGATAGCAATGGCGAAGAAGACTTTCTTCACCGCCACTATTGCATCTGCAGAAAATAGTAGCAGGAGACTCTTTCAGGTGGTCTGCAATTTAACGGAACCACCTTTACCACAGGGGCCTTGTAAAGACCCCAAGATCTCCTGCAACAATTTTGCAAAGTTTTTTGCAGATAAAATCACTCATATTCGGAAGGAGCTAGACACCACCGTGGGAGCAGGGCTGGGGAGTGCTAGAGCCCTGTCTGGTCAAGTTGCATGGAATCAATTTCAATCCATTACCCCCGAGGATGTGGACAGGCTGCTTGGATGCGTGAAACCAACCACCTGTCTCCTTGATCCTTGCCCTTCATGGCTAATAAAAGCAAGCTGGGACGGGCTGGGCGATGAGCTCTGCGGGGTGGTGAATGCTTCCCTCTGTGAGGGAACATTCCCAGATCCGCTGAAAGAGGCAGTCATTAAACCGCTTCTTAAAAAACCATCTTTAGACCCGGCCAGTATGGCCAACTATCGCCCAGTCTAAAATCTTCCATTCTTGGGCAAGGTGATTGAGCGCGTGGTTGCTGAACAACTCCAGGCACGCCTGGAGGATGCGGACCATTTGGATCCCTTCCAGTCGGGGTTCAGGCCTCATCATGGGACTGAAACTGCCTTGACTGCACTGGTTGATGATCTCCAGCGAGCTAGGGACAAAGGTGAGATTTCTTTCCTAGTTCTGCTGGATCTCTCAGCGGCCTTTGATACAATCGACCATAACATCCTTCTGGACCGTCTAGAGGGGTTGGGAGCTGGAGGCACTGTTATACAGTGGTTTCGCTCCTTCCTCCTGGGCCGTGTTCAGAAAGTGGTGGTGGGGGATGAGTGTTCAGACCCTTGGGCCCTCACTTGTGGGGTGCCTCAGTGTTCCGTCCTCTCCCCCATGCTTTTTAACATCTATATGAAGCCGCTGGGAGAGATCATCAGGGGGTTTGGACTGGGTGTCCATCAATATGCAGATGATATCCAGCTCTACCTCTCTTTCAAATCAGAACCAGTGAAGGCGGTGAAGGTCCTGTGTGAGTGCCTGGAGGCGGTTGGAGGATGGATGGCGGCTAATGGATTGAAGTTGAATCCTGACAAGACAGAAGTACTGTTTTTGGGGGACAGGGGGCGGGCTGGTGTGGAGGACTCCCTGGTCCTGAATAGGGTAACTGTGCCCCTGAAGGACCAGGTGCGCAGCCTGGGAGTCATTTTGGACTCACAGCTGTCCATGGAGGCGCAGGTCAATTCTGTATCCAGGGCAGCTGTCTACCAACTCCACCTGGTACGCAGGCTGAGACCCTACCTGCCCGCAGACTGTCTCGCCAGAGTGGTGCATACTCTAGTTATCTCCCGCTTGGACTACTGCAATGTGCTCTATGTGGGGCTACCTTTGAAGGTGACTCGGAAACTACAACTAATCCAGAATGCGGCAGCTAGACTGGTGACTGGGGGCGGCCGCCGAGACCACATAACACCGGTCTTGGAAGACCTACATTGGCTCCCAGTACGTTTATGAGCACAATTCAAAGTGCTGGTGTTGACCTTTAAAGCCCTAAATGGCCTCGGTCCAGTATACCTGAAGGAGCGTCTCCACCCCCATCGTTCTGCCCGGACGCTGAGGTCCAGTGCTGAGGGCCTTCTGGCGGTTCCCTCACTGCGAGAAGCAAAGCTACAGGGAACCAGGCAGAGGGCCTTCTCAGTGGTGGCACCCGCCTTGTGGAACACCCTCCCATCAGATGTCAAAAGGATAAACAACTACCTGACATTCAGAAGACATCTTAAGGCAGCCCTGTTCAGGGAAGTTTTTAATGTATGATATTTTAGTGTTTTTTGGTTTCTATGGAAGCCACCCAGAGTGGCTGGGGAAACCCAGCTAGATGGGCGGGGTACAAATAATAAATTATTATTATTATTATTATTATTATTATTATTATTATTATTATTATTTTCAGACTATCTTTCGGAGAACCCTGGATTGTTTGCAAGCTGAGTGGTTTCAGCTCAGTCTTACTTCACTTCTGATAATTTTAAAATCCAGAGTTTATTGTGGAACAGTGGTGGTGGATCCAGGTTTATGTTAGTTCCAAATATTTTGTTTTCAGCCCTACAGGAGATTGGTACCTTTTTTAAAAAAATGCATTAGCTGCAAAGCAACTAGCAAAGCAATGTAATGAGTGTTTCCCTCTCACTACAGAATCTTAAATATGGAGAAGGGGAAAGAGAAGAAGGGGAATCCTGTTATGATGTGGGGGGGGGGGACTGCCTGATAAAAATAATTTTGAAACACCTTGACTGGGAGAACCCATCACTTGTTTCTTTCTAATGTTCCAATGAGGTAAAAGCCCTGGTGACTTCTTCCTCTACTTTGAAAGCTATCAAAATTCCTCAGGCCTTTCCTTCTGTGCCATAAGTGACCATATTGTGTGTGTGTGTTTGTGTGTGTGTGTGTATGAGAGAGAGGGGGGGGGGGAGAGAGAGAGAGAGGGAGGGAGGGAGGGAGGGAGGGAGGGGGAGAGGGAGAGAGAGGGGGAGAGAATGAGGATGTCAGAGAAAGCAGTGAGAACATGCTATATGGTTTCTCATGATATGGAAAACAAAATTCATCATCCTTTGATGTACATAAATGATGGAGAAGAAAAACGATTGCATGCTTTGAAGCAATTTTTGGCAGCTGAACTAAGCATGGCTATCTTTGGAATATGAGCCCAGACTTGAGACTGTTTTAAAGTCCAGTAACTCACGCTGTGATTTTGAGGGCTTGGAGTGTGCTGTTAAATGGGTATCTAGATGTTCAAGGGAGATTGCACATCAGAAGTAGATTTGGAGATAAAACAGACCTCCGCCCCCCATTTTTCACATACCAGGTACAAGCAAAAGCGAGTCTAGCAGATGCTAAGTGCATTATATCTTCATTTCCAGTGCATTTGATGGAAAAAAATTAAACATCAGCAGCTGTTTGAGAATGAGTCTGCAGCAATCCCTCATTTGACTTAATAGCCCTGGAGGCCTAGCAAAGCTGGATGTGATCTACACAGTGACACTCTTGGGCTGACACAGGGTATAAGAGACACAAAGCACAGATACTATAATCCAGGATTTATCGACTGTGTTTTCTTTTTAAGGAATTTAAATAAAAAGGCCTTGTGCAGTGGAATGATGACTTCCCAGGTGTCCATTTACATTAGTCAGCCAGGCATCAAGTTTATGTTTCCTTTGAGCTAAAAGTTCCCCTCTGCCTACCAAGCTACAGTATTGCTATCAGTGCATATGCTAGAAAGTTAGAGAAAAATCTCACATCAATCCTATTTCTGAATTCCATGGAGCTCAGGAGAGGTCTTTTGTGGAGCCCCCCCCCCCCCCGATTTGCTGCATAGCAGTGGTTGCTCAGGACTTACTAGCCAGTCCTAAATACCAGTTGCTGGAGGAAAAGGAAAGGAAGGGCTATTTGCCTCATGTCATACTTGTGAGCCTCACATAGCCATCTGGTTGGGAGAGTGGATGCTGGACTTGATAGGCCAGGGATGAGGAACGTTATTCAACCTGAGGGGCCCCTCCCATCATTGGCAACTTCCCAGGAAGCACCCACTCTTACCATTTAAATAGATTTTAATGATCACAGCGAAAGGATAAAGATTCCATACTCGGAGTAAAGGTGCTCCCAATTAAGGTTCCCACCTACTTCCCCCCGAGTCATCCGAGTCACTTCCTTGTCTTGCAACCTGATCTCGCAACCACTGTGCCTTCTGTGTAGCTACGTTATCTAATCTCCTTGACCTTGGACTGAGCAGCTGGACACTTTCTCTCTCTCTCCCTGTTCTTCTTCTCCTAGCTGTTCCCCACTCAGCTCTGTCCAGCTTTTGTCTTCCGAACTATGTCCCTCTGCAAACCACTGCTCCAAATCTATACTGCTCCACTGCTCCTGGGCAGCTTCAGGATCCTGGTCATGGAGAAGGGGAGACTCCCACCATTCCTTCTCAGAGCAGCACTCCTCAGCCCGATCTCTGACATTTTCATACTTTGCTAGTTAGTTTATGTTTCCCTTTTACTAGTTGGCAGCCAGAAGGCTCTAGAGAATGGCTGACCCACAGCAAATCAGATGGGAATTAATCCTGGCCAATGATTCTCTACAGCTTTCCTCCCAAAATGGCAATAAAATCAACAATTCAAATTGCAATGGGGATGATTGGGATCTCAAATTAATGAACATATTGGTCATAGGAACTTCAAAAGAAACTGCAATAAACCAGAATAATAACTAGGACATGAGAGATTTTAAAATGGCTGATAATGTGTTCATGTGATAACAATTATCAGAAGAATAAGGAGCATCTTGTAATAAGTGAACTTCTGGAAGAATGATGAGAAACAAAGATTTGATTTTAAATGGAAACATAGCGTTTGAGGAGCTATATTTAAAAGCCCAGGGCCCAGATTGCATTAACCCTTTTTGGGAACCTTAATGCTTCAAAATGTGAGTTGATTACACTCACAAAAAACCTTTCCTGAATTGGCTAGAATAATACAGGTATTTGGTTACAGGGGTCAGCAGACTTTTTCAGCAGGGGACCGGTCCACTTTTCCTCAGACCTTGTGGGGGTCCGGACTATTTTTTTGGGGGGGGGGAATGAATGAATTCCTATGCCCCACAAATAACCCAGAGATGCATTTTAAATAAAAGGACATATTCTACTTATGTAAAAACACGCTGATTCTCGGACCGTCCGTGGGCCGGATTTAGAAGCCCCCAGGCCTTAGTTTGACTACCCATGGGCTATCACATCCAGTGTCATTGGGGGAATGCCCTCCTTCAGCTACATCTCAATGACAGATGAAGTGGAGGCAGTTTTGTACCTTTCTCAAGAAAAGGTAAGGCAGTATCAGCAAGCATGTAAATGCACTGAGCAATTGCCTGTGGACTCACACAGGTTGCACATCTGTCTATAAAAGCCAGAGCTGCCAGGGCTAGCCAACCCATGAGGCAGGTTTTTGCTATTGCTGGAGAAACAACTCAGGTAAGGTAGACTTTGGCAGTGGTAGAGTAGCACAGCATTCTGTGGAGAGAGGGGCAGAGAGAAACCAGCAGCAAAGCTTTGCAGAACACCCTCCTCTCGCCCAATCTCAGTGAGAGGGAGGCATTCCAAAGGCTTGCAGAGTTTGGCACCCATCCCGCCTGGTAGTATAACTTTGCAAGAGCATTTCCTTGAGGGTCAGACCTTGTAGAACCTCACGCCCCCCCCCCCTTGTGGTGGTGGTGGGGCATTTTGCCTCAGGTGCCAAAATGTCTTGGACTGACCTTGAGTGCTACTACTTATTGGTCCTCTTTCCTAACATCATATCATCCACCCTTGAGAGGGAGACTGGCTCTGAGGACTGAGTCAGAATGTTTTACCTGTACACCTGATTGGCCATGGGAATAATGTTTGTGTGTGCCTAATCTGCATTGCATCCAGGGGAAATAGGTGAGAGTAAAATAGGTTGATCACAATGCTTTCTGAGGTCTCACAAGGTCTTGGCATCTGACTTCTGGTGCCACCGGAAGTCAGGTACCAAGGTGGGGAGGGGATGCACTGGGCTCCCATAACCTGAGGGCAAAGAAGGCAACCAGGAAGCACCCAGAGGTATATTTATGTTGTTGTTGTTTAGCCGTTTAGTCGTGTCCGACTCTTCATGACCCCATGGACCAGAGCATGCCAGGCACTCCTGTCTTCCACTGCCTCCCGCAGTTTAGTCAAACTCATGTTCGTAGCTTCGAGAACCCTGTCCAACCATCTCGCCCTCTGTCGTCCCCTTCTCCTTGTGCCCTCAATCTTTCCCAACATCAGGGTCTTTCCCAGGGAGTCTTCTCTTCTCATGAGGTGGCCAAAGTATTGAAGCCTCAGCTTCAGGATCTATCCTTCCAGTGAGCACTCAGAGCTGATTTCCTTCAGAATGGATAGGTTTGATCTTCTTGCAGTCCATAGGACTCTCAAGAGTCTCCTCCAGCACCATAATTCAAAAGCATCAATTCTTCGGCGATCAGCCTTCTTTATGGTCCAGCTCTCACTTCCATACATCACTACTGGGAAAACCATAATGGTGGGTAATTCCCTGGACTGGTACATCAGGTTTGGGACGCACTAAGGTGGGAAAAAAATTACTTTTAGGCTTGCCAGGGCTGAGGAGAAATGGAGATTCAAGATTCACAGAGGTCAAATGTTGATGGTTGGTGGGGTCAAGAGCGTACAGTTAATGTGAAACTTTAATATGTTTTGGAAATGACAGGTTCTCAAATATTTTTGCACTGGAGACGGAAGGTCTATCCATTTTTCAAGCCTCACGTAATTCTCACTTGAAAACCAGGGATGGGAACATTGGGAGGAAAGGATTGTTAATTGGGGGATGGGGGAAAGCCACCGAAGGTAAAATTCAGCTGAGAAATTCCTGGAGAGCCAGCAGCAACCAAGCTCGCGACTCAGTTTTTGCTGTTCACTGACATATGCGGTACAGCACAATGAAAGGAAAATATATGCCACAAAGAAAACGAAAAAGATTGCTGCCATTGCTTTTGTTTCTATTTGGACTTCTCCACTTGCATGACAGCAATTGCATATATTTACAGAATGGGAGAAAGTGAGAAAGCAGGGAATGGGTGTAGAGTTGCTAAATGATCTAACCCTCCTGAGATTTAATGGAAATGAATTGAGGTTATTAGGTAGCTTGGGGATGCAATTACAGGGAAATAATCTAAGTTGTTTAGTGAAGCATTGATGTGGGGCTCACCAAAAATGATAAATGCTAGCTGCTAGCTCCACTTAATAAGAACACATTTTCAAGAGTTGGCACGAAGCTAGTTGTTCTTTTGTGAGGCTATTCAATACGCCACAAAATTCAGCTTGTGGAGTTTTCTCTGTTGACCATTTGTCTTGATTCTAACAAATGGGATTAACACAAAATTGCATTTTGTGTTTCTAGTAGGACTTAGTCACTCACACCAAGAATATATCATCTTTAATTGTTTGCAGTGGTAAGTGTTGTTCCACACCACAACATTTTATTGCAGATACCATGTGTCCCTTACAAAAGTTATAACATCTCATTGACATCTCATCCAGTTTTAAAATATTCTCTTGTGTACAAATGGGCTTTTTAGACGAATCTATAAACGTCTGTTTCTCTTAGTTTCTCTCTTCTTTTTTTAAAAGCTTAAGTTCAGTTCCTCACATTTATACATCAATTTGTGATTTTGTTAAGACGTCCTCATGATAATTTGTCAGCATTTTAATGCACATTCCTCCTAACATACACATTTTTGTATGCAATTTCTCTGACAGACACATTTTTGCAAGCACTATTCCTTGCTACAGTGCATTTTGTATGTTTGTTTTATGCACTCATTAATATATGCTTTTTTTGCACATAGGATGCTGGACTAGATGGGCCACACTGGCCTAATCCAGCAGGGTCTTTGTATGTCCTCATTTTATGGCAGCAGAGGGGCTTAATGGATCAGCATAATCACTGCTGCACCTACAGCCTCAGTGATTGCATGAGCTAGGGCAGAACTGAGCAGGTAGGAGAGAGGCAAAATGTCTTTTTGCTATGCCATCTCCTAGAGTGGCATGGAAAAGAGGCATGTGGTGGCAGGCAGCATGACTGAATCTTCAACCATCAGGTCCCTTGGCAGCCCAGCTGTCCTGTTTTGTGGGACTCCACTGGCTACGTCTGGCAGGGCTACCACTATTGGTAGCTTCTGCCCATCCACCATTTGGGAAGGCACTTTGAGGTGCCTCATGGTTGCACAGCTCCCTCACTGGGGGAGTTTGGCTTCCATAGGCAATTGTCTGGAGTTCAGGTTCTCAACCTTATAACACAGTAAGTGTAGCTAATTAAAAAGCAGGATTTATTGCAAAAACAAACCGATATCTCTGGACGGCTCTAACAAGCTGCCAGCACCATTATTCAAGCTGACCCTTCTGAAGACTGCTTCCTGCTAGCCCAGAAGCAACTGAACTTTCACTTCAGATATCTTTTGTCTTGCTTCCTCTCTTGCAGCCCTCCCATTCATCGAGACCTCAGAGAGAGTGGGTCAGCTCCCACCTCTTCTCTGTTCTCTGAGAGGCTGTCTCTTAACTCTTTCCCACCTGTTTGTGCTTCCGGTGAGCTTTGACAGCGTTCTAGCCGGCTCTCCGCTATTCCCTTATCAGCCAGCATTCCAAGGGGCAGGGGAGTTGGCACTAGCCGATGCTCATCCTGCATAGCTGTTAATCCTCTCTGTTCCTGGCTGCTTTCTTCAGTTAGCAGCAACTCTTCCCTGGCTACACACCTTCCCTGGGAGCTGGCTCATTCATGACAACAATACCAGACAGAGGAACACATCCACCTCCTCCAGTCCAGCAAATGTGTGTCTATGGACATCAAGTGTTGCTTTGAACAGTCTTTTCAGATGCATGGTATGCTGCGCTCACAGAATCTTTGTTGAAATGGCAATTTCTATCATTTAGTCTTCCCAGGTTGGGTTTTTTTCAATGAACTCCTCTCCCACTATATAATGGAAAAACTTAGGGGGTGCAGAAATATGAGATTTAAGTAGACATCAGAATAAATGTATGATTGCAGGTTAACAAAACACAAACCTAAGCAGACTTGCAATGAGTAATGAATTTACCTTCTCAGTTTGCAACACTTTGCCATGGTTCCTTAATTCCTGTAATTTCCTCTATATGTTTCCCTACATTTCCCCATGAAGATCTTTAACTATGTGTTTCAAATACACTTCATAACTAAGCTAACTGCTTTGGGATTAGCAAATCTATCACAAACAGCTCGTGGCTCTTCGTGACTGCTTGCGTTGTTAGTATTTGCCAATAAATGTGGAGAAATTATTTTTCTGCCTCTGGCATCAGTTGTTTGTTACTCGCTTATTTTGTTGTCTTGTTCATTATTTGTGCACTGAGGTTGTTTGGATAATTCCCAGAACATGCTGCCTCATCCAGAAATAACTCCATGCATTTTGATGAATGTTACTGAACCCTATTGGCCAGTTTACTTGCATGGATCCTGTAGATATCCATACTCAAAAATTATACATGTGTTTGATTGGTTTGCAAATATATAGTTGTAATTAGGGATGACGGGTTTGTGCCAGCCTTGCATGTTTTCATTCATAAGTCAGTTCTGCCACATTTCCACATTAAGCTACGCTTTTTGCCTTAAAAAATATCTGCACAAAGTTTTGTATTTAAGTACATATTTTAAATATACATTAGATCACAACATATTATTTAAATGTGCTTTTTAATGCATGCATTTCTGGATGTATTTAATCCTAAAATATGTGTTTTTTAATGTATTTCAATACTTCTTCTGAGCTGAGAACCATTTCACAAAATTTGCAAAATCCAAAGGATAATGGTGCAAATCAGGTCAGTTAGCGCCGGAATTCATATAAATTGGATTTCCCAGGCTCCCTGGTTGTAATAATAATTTTTTAAAAATAAAAAGTATTACTGAGCATGAATTTTTAGATGAATATTCAATCATGCTGAAATCCATGAAAAGTTTTAGTTTTGCAAACCATGTTGTTGTGAATTATTCTTCTATTGCCCTTCTACCTGTGTATAATAAATTATGTGACCCAGTGAATCATAGCAGAATGCTGAACTCTGTGCTTTTATTTGCAAATCAATTATTTCTTACTACTCATCCAACTGTGATATATACAGCAGCAATGATGCTGTCATTGAACACTGCAGTGATCTCGCATTATGTCTAACCCCAACATCTGCAGGAAATACAATAAATTCCAGAACAAAGCCTGGCTTTCCAGCAATCTGATTTCTAGCCAAAGGAGTAGATTCATATAAACTAGTATTAGGAAGGCAATCCATGTTTTTAACAATCATTATTCTACTAGCCATTGTCCTTGCGATAAATAGAAAGAAGCACCTTGGGAAAAGATACAGTCAGCTTCCCTCTCATTACATAAAAATGAGAAGCAGGGCTGTCACCCAATTAAGAAGGAACAATTAAATATCCCTCAATTAATCATGTGGATTTAAATCAATTAATCTATCTATTAATTTTTGAACAAAACAATCATTAGGGATGTATAAAAAAACATCCTCTGCTTTTAGATAAGGTATGCAGATCCTTGAGACACCCTCTTGGAAGTCACATTGTCTCCTGTGTCATTGAGAAAGGAAGGAGGGCTGTGTGGCTCAGTGGCAGATAGGGCTGTAAGAAGGCATCACTTTCCATTCCGCTCTTGATTTGCCAGATGCAGAACTGTTTCCATTACACTGCGTTTTGCCTTCCACCAAAAACTATGCTATTCGTCTCACTGTCCAGTGTGGTGAAACTACACAACTTGCGTCATTTGCGTAATTACAGAAATTGCACAGATAATTTCATTTTCATTATGTTACTTGACCCCTTTCATTTCTCTCCCCCACCTTTTATCAATTTATTTAATTTAACAGCTATTAACAATTAAAAAAACCAACAATTTGAGGATGTCATGGATAGCTCAATGAAGACGTCAACCCAGTATGAAGTAGCTGTGAAAATGGAAATTTCCATGCCAGAGATCATTAGGAAAAGGCGTGTAAAGAATACTCATTTTCTCCAAATCTCTCCATTCCAGTTAATCATTACAAAAATTCTATATAGTGGCACCTCGGGTTAAGAACGTAATTCGTTCTGGAGGTCCGTTCTTACAATCTTTACAATACTTTAGTTTATGGTTGCCATCAATTTTGATTTTAATTAATTCTTTGATGTTTTTATAATGTTGCACTATTTTAGTGTTGTTAGCCGCCCTGAGCCCGGCTTCGGCTGGGGAGGGCGGGATATAAATAAAATTTATTATTATTATTATTATTATTATTAACCTGAAACTGTTCTTAACCTGAGTACCACTTTAGCTAATGGGGCCTCCCACTGCCGCCCCACCGCTGCCGCGTGATTTTTATTCTCATCCTGAGGTAAAGTTCTTAACCTAAAGTACTATTTCTGGGTTAGCGGAGTCTGTAACCTGTAGCGTCTGTAACCCGAGGTACCACTGTAACTATAAAGTAGTGACTGTGCTTGCTTTCCTCCCTCCTCCCTCCCAAACTTATTTCTTTCTTACATCTCCTGTTTTTAAATTATGTTAAATTATGTTTTTTATACAGTGAGTTTATTGCATGTTATATGTTATAAGCTGTCTTGTTATATTTTTGAAAGAGCAGGTGATAAATTTTCAATAAATAAATACAGTTAGCCCAGAGGGTAGCCTTGGTTCTCAGCTTCCTCCTCCTTAATCACAGTTTTGCCCTTGTAGAACTCATCAGGGAAGAGGATGGGCTTTGCCTCTCATTGGTTCTAGCTTCACATACTGTTGGCCTACTTGACTACCAGCCCTAATGGGCACCAGCCACTGCTGGACCTACAACAAATATTGAATGACTGGAGGAGGGCAAATGTTGTCCCTATTTTCAAAAAGGGGAAAAGAGAGGACCCAAATAATTACCGCCCAGTCAGTCTGACATCAGTACCAGGGAAGATTCTGGAGCAGATCATTAAGCAAACAGTCTGTGAGCACCTAGAAAGGAATGCTGTGATCACCAATAGTCAGCATGGCTTTCTGAAAAATAAGTCATGTCAGACTAACCTGATCTCGTTTTTTGACAGAATTACAAGCCTGGTAGATGAAGGGAACGCAGTGGATGTAGCCTACCTTGATTTCAGCAAGGCATTTGACAAGGTGGCCATGATATTCTTGTAAAGAAGCTGGTAAAATGCGGTCTTGACTATGCTACCACTCAGTGGATTTGTAACTGGCTGACTGACCGAACCCAAAGGGTGCTCATCAATGGTTCCTCTTCATCCTGGAGAAGAGTGACTAGTGGGGTGCCACAGGGTTCTGTCTTGGGCCCGGTCTTATTCAACATCTTTATCAACGACTTGGATGATGGACTCAAGGGCATCCTGATCAAATTTGCAGATGACACCAAACTGGGAGGGGTGGCTAACACCCCAGAGGACAGGATCACACTTCAAAATGACCTTGACAGATTAGAGAACTGGGCCAAAACAAACAAGATGAATTTTAAGAGGGAGAAATGTAAAGTATTGCACTTGGGCAAAAAAATGAGAGGCACAAATACAAGATGGGGGACACCTGGCTTGAGAGCAGTACATGTGAAAAGGATCTAGGAGTCTTGGTTGACCACAAACTTGACATGAGCCAACAGTGTGACGCGGCAGCTAAAAAAGCCAATGCAATTCTAGGCTGCATCAATAGGAGTATAGCATCTAGATCAAGGGAAGTAATAGTGCCACTGTATTCTGCTCTGGTCAGACCTCACCTGGAGTACTGTGTCCAGTTCTGGGCACCACAGTTCAAGGAGGACACTGACAAACTGGAACATGTCCAGAGGAGGGCAACCAAAATGGTCAAAGGCCTGGAAACGATGCCTTATGAGGAACGGCTAAGGGAGCTGGGCATGTTTAGCCTGGAGAAGAGGAGGTTAAGGGGTGATATGATAGCCATGTTCAAATATATAAAAGGATGTCACATAGAGGAGGGAGAAAGGTTGTTTTCTGCTGCTCCAGAGAAGCGGACACGGAGCAATGGATCCAAACTACAAGAAAGAAGATTCCACCTAAACATTAGGAAGAACTTCCTGACAGTAAGAGCTGTTTGACAGTGGAATTTGCTGCCAAGGAGTGTGGTGGAGTCTCCTTCTTTGGAGGTCTTTAAGCAGAGGCTTGACAACCATATGTCAGGAGTGCTCTGATGGTGTTTCCTGCTTGGCAGGGGGTTGGACTCGATGGCCCTTGTGGTCTCTTCCAACTCTAGGAGTCTATGATTCTATGACTAATCAGGCTTTAAAACCGGTGTTTCCCAAACCTGGGTCTCCAACTGTTTTGGAACTACAGTTCCCATCATCCCTGACTACCGGTCCTGCTAGGTAGGAATGATGGGAATTGTAATCCAAAAACAGCAGGAAACCCAAGTTTGGGAAACACTGGTTTAAACAAAACAGCCACCCAGGATGCTCTATCCAGTTTCTTGCTCTCCTCATTTTTCCCACACACATCTCAACAGACAAAGCTAGTTCCCAACCGCTTTCATTCTGTAAAGCAGTTGCATCTCCTGAAGTACAATTATGTTGTTTTTAAATGTTTGTGTGTGTGTGTGTGTGTGAGAGAGAGAGAGAGAGAGAGAGAAAGAATGAGTGACAGATGGACAGATAATTCCTGTCCTAGCCGGAATCTAGGTGTCTAGTGTAACCCTGTTATTAAAATTGCTGTTGTGCTGCCTAGTGCTTTGTTAATCCAAAACATGGGCAAATTTGCAGTGAGCAATGAGAATGATCAAGTGGCAACCCTAAGCAACATAAAGAAGCATCAGGAATAAACAACCTTGTTCTTGGAGTGCAAAAATAGAGAACAAAAAAGGCTATCCTAAGTAAATTATAATTTCACCCTCACTTCAATACACCTAGATATCAGAAGAATAAATAATGAAATAGGCATCTCACCCCATTAGCAGAGCTGCAGCAATCACTCTTCCATGAGGCAATGAGGTTCATGAAGAATCGGAAATAAATACAGTAAGAGGTTTGCTGCAGAACAGGAAACAAGCAAACAAACAAAAATGCCATAAATGTGTTTTAGTTGTCTGCAACATAATGAGGGCATGGGAGATGATATTTCTTCCCAGTCTTGGTGTCTTCAGGATATCTAATGAGGCAGGAGAGTTATAGTTTAGAAATGAAACAAAAGAAAGTCAAGTGTCTGTGAAATACCTAGCTCTCTATGAAAGTCCTAGATGGTGTTCTAACCTGTACAATTCTTCTCAAGCCTTTCTATGTTAATAGACTGCCCTATCTTGGCACTTCAAGGAACTGGAGTAAGATCATTATCCTGGATCTATTCTTATGACACTGACTGAATGTGATGTGGGACAACTTTTCAGTCTTATCATGCCTTTAGTGGGAAAGGTGCCAAAATGTCCAGTCAAAATGAAGAGAAAGTTGCAAGGTCTGAGGCACGCTAGTCCAAAAGCAAGTGGGAGATGATTGAGATTTATACAATTATTCCTGGTGTGGATAGAGAACAGTTTTTCCTCCCTCTCTTATAACACTAGATTCCAGAGCCACCCAAATGAAACAGAGTTTTAGAACAGGAGTATTTGTCACATGGTGAACGGTTGACGTTTGGCAGGGCTGGGGAACCTGTAGCTCTCCAGATATTGACCATAATCCCTGACCATTGATTCAGATTCTCCTTCCCTGATCAATGAGATTCACCACCTCCTGATTTGCTGCTGGCCACTAGCTTAGTTGGCTATCAAAGAAGAATAGACAAATTCATGAAGCATAGGCTTCCCAGTGCCTATTAGCTATGATTGATTTCCCCAACCTGGTGCCCTACAGATGTTTTCGACTACAACTCCCATCAGCCTCAGACAACTGTGTCCCTGGCAGCAACACTATGTCGCCATGTTGCTTCCTTCTCAGAGCAGCCCTGTTTCAAAGAATGTGGTAGCTAGCCTACAGCTGAGTGGCATGGCTTTTAAACCTAATAAGAAAAACCTCATGGAGCAATTCATTAACAACAGAAAGGACATAATGCACCCCTCTACAAAGCCCTCCATCCCATCCTGAACATGCCACCATATGTGTTCTTAGGGAGGGATTCACTCTACTACCAACCCCAAAAATCACTGAGATCACTCTGGGTGGAATATTCAGCCTAGCACTGCAAGGCCTCTGCTTGCTTTCTGAGTTGTGCACAATTTTCCTAATCATGTTATTGCCTAACCTTTTACTCTCAAGACACAGCCTCATGTAGCTGTTTAACCAAAATTTAATCTCGGTTTGTGCATGCAATACGTCTTGTGACTGCAAGTGCCCCTGCTTTCTCAGTCCTTGGGGCAAATTCTACTCAGTCAAAAGAACTGTCAGCTCGCTATCAATATATCAATGTGTCACCGCTGATACAATGCACACATGTAAGTGGGCCGTAATTTGAAAGCTTCCATGGAATTCCATTTCACACCCATTGTTGAAGAAGGTATTAGAAATCAGCTGTGGCTCATTTTTCTAAAAGCGAAACGTTCACCTATAGCATCTAGAAAGAACAGAGATCAAATGATAAGCAGAAGATGATGTAATCCTAAAGAGCACCTTGTGCACCATGGAATATAATACTGAATGCTGTTCCTGGCAACCCCAAGATCGTTGGATGGAAGAATGTTTTTAACTGGAATTGCTTTTAGAATGCTTTTAAGTGTAACTGCTTTTAGATGTTTTTAATGGTAATTATTTTTAGAGCATTTTAAATGTTTCAGGATTCCAGCCCCCCTTTGTTTTCAAATTGTGCCCTGAGATCCTTGGGGAGGAAGGGAGGGATATAAATACAATGAAATTAATAAGTGGGATTGGACTGCATTTCCAAATGAACACGTTTAGGACCTTCAGAAGCTATCTGCCCCATTAGCCTGTAATGGTCCCTGCCCCTCTGTTACATACTTTCTACAATCAGGGCAACACCCAGTGGTGATGAACAAATTCATGTTCTTAAATTTATTTTATTTTAACTACCTAACCAACTACAGTTAATCATACATGTGTTGAACCTTGACTATGAAATTTAGGTTCCGTTTAGGTGTTGGTAACTTCTTGGCAGGGTTTTATACAGCTTCCTAGCAGGGTTACTAATCTGAGTTTGCAAGTTGACTTCCTTCTAGGCCGAGGAAAGAAAGAGGTGATGGATTCTCAAGGCAGGCAATGTTGTTGCTTGTACAATAATGGGACAGTGCTCAGTTAAGCCACTGTGTTTGAATACAGCACAGTACCAAAGTTCCAATGAAACCAGTGAGACAAATTAATCACACCATTGACTGAAGCCAAATTGTTTTTCAAAGGGACTTTTTCTATCTTATTTTTCATTGAACAATATTCAATGAAGTCATCCGTTTCTTGTGATTTAACCACCTAGACACATAATTTATTGTTAGGTAAATGACCTTAATTGTAGGGACTGAAGAGTAATTCATAGATGGCTTGCAAAGATGGAATCGATATTGGAAACTGTTTGCAAGGAACTACTTTAATTAAAATCCACATTTTGCTCATTCATATGCATACATACTTCTTAGGTTGGGGAGAGAAATGACTGTTGAATTGGCTGAAGGGGAGATTGTTGGCGGGGAAGGTTATCAAGGAGGGTTTTTAATAGTGTAGATGAGATGGTTTCAAGTGAAAAGTATAACTCTTGGATTTTAAAGTACAGAAGACAAAAGGCTGCACAATTTTACAATGACTTGGATATGGAAAGAAAAGAGAGAGATAACCAGTTCTTAAAATAAATTCTATTAGTGTCATACAGAAAAGTAAAACTACAATAAAAGATTGGTAACTGGGAAAATCATGAGGCCGTAACACAGCACACAGTTCTTTCCTGCTATTTTCATGGGGGAATGCAAGCACACAGGGTGTCGAGATGTCTAAAGAAGTCTGTCGTTGTGTCACATCATGTCCACTGGTGTGAGTGAAATGCAGCCCAACATAGCAGTATCTTGATTAAAAAAGCCACAGTTCTATAAGGCAACAGGGTGCAATGTAAAAGGAACATTAGAAACTGGGACAGAAGCACTAGCATTATAACCATGAAAACTAACGTACCGGCAATAATCCTCATGTCTGAATACAGCCCTATACACTCTGCTGAAGAAATGTGATGTTTACTAGGGCAGAAAGGTGGTGTAGATCATAGGACTTTGTGGCTATGTTGTCAAAATATATGCTCTATCACTTTTTCCTTGCACATGAGTCTCTGCCCAGATACATTTTCCCTCATCACTTTCTACGTTGACCAACCTCTCCCTTCAGGTCTTGTACAGCCTGCACAAGGGAAGGGTAAAAAAAGAAAGAAATGTAATTGGCTCTTTTGTGTTCCTTCATAGGAAGCTTTGCCCTCTCCTGTGGACTAGATTCCTCATCCAGGATGTCTTTCATTGGCATCTTCTTTGTATGGGTGAAGGTCAGCAGCCACTAATGGAACATTTGTCATGCCACCTTCTTACTTGCGCAACCAAAGTCAAATGTTGAGGGATGAGAACCAAAAGTGAGGCCCAGGGCACCTCTCTCTGCCAGCCTCTTCCCACCTGTTTTCTCTGTTCTTTCCACCTGAATGAAATAAAGCCCAGGTTGTATAAAATTGGGCTGAGGGTTGTAAGTGGCCCATCCCTGACTTAGATGATATTACTTCCAGGCACTGCTGACAATGGCCGGGATAAATGAGTTATTTACAGTGGTACCTCAGGTTACATACGCTTCAGGTTACATATGCTTCAGGTTACAGACTCTGCTAACCCAGAAATAGTGCTTCAGGTTAAGAACTTTGCTTCAGGATGAGAACAGAAATTATGCTCCGGCGGTGCGGCGGCAGCAGGAGGCCCCATTAGCTAAAGTGGTGCTTCAGGTTAAGAACAGTTTCAGGTTAAGTACAGGCCTCTGGAACGAATTAAGTACTTAACCCGAGGTACCACTGTACATAATTACAGTAGTTTGGGCAACAGCAGACAGCATGGCACACAACAACATAGGTCGAACTGCAGTGGAATGGAAATAGCACTGATTGTGGTGGATACAGCACTTAACCTGAGGTACCACTGTACTGGATCTAAGCTCCATAGCGAGTGTGATCTCAGTAAGTCTTAGCTACAAGGAAGTCTTTGGTAAGAGTGGTCTCACTGGGAAGAACGTTGTCTTTTCTGCTGCTTCCTGGACCACCTTCTTCTACACTTCCTCTTTTTCATAAATTGCTCCAACTTCTTTCTTTGATTCTAGCGTTGGAAGCAGAAGCTCTTCAGTTGGCTAATTATATTTGCCAGCACCTTTTGATGATGCCATTGCTATTGCTTTTAAAGAGATGGACCGGCTGTGCTTTTAAAGCAATTTGCATAGAATTAGCATTAAATGTACTCATCTCTACCCCAAAACACAGAAGTGTATGGGAGACAATTATGGCCTGTTCGTAAGTACTTCAAAAATATCACTGCTTTTTTAAAAATATTCTTTCAGGGTCAGCTGAACTCTGTTAGCGTTCAGTGCTTAAATTCAATAACAGTTGGCAAATATCCTGAGCCACTCTGAACAAGTAAAGCAGAAAAAATAAAGGGTTTGAGTAGCCACAGAGCTTTTATCAACTTCAGTGGGAGTCTTGCACATGCTATCTGAAGCATAAAATTTGATTATCCTTTTTTTTCCACTTTATGCAATGAAAACAGTTATTATGGAGTGTTGTGGGGGAGGTTCCTGTTTTAATCTACCATGCAAGGCCAGTCAATATCCCTAAGTAGGCTACACAAACACAGCATTTATACATATAACTGAACCTCATCATCACAGAGTACACTTACTAGCTTGTGTTATAGCCAGATTTCCAAAGTTTCAACTTCCCCAAGCATGGCCGATCCAGAATATTTTGTTACAAGATGGCGCCCTCGCCAATCAATGTACAGAAGTCATCTGAATTTGTAACAGAATCTTATTTCCATACACACCATAGAATAGCAGTCTAATTGTGGGGGTGCAGGACATGCCACATGACACACACACATGGGGTTCAGGAGGGACAGCCAGCGAGCTGCCAGTGGTGCCCCCTCCCCAGCAACTGCCGCCTGATACAGTCACTTCACTTTGCCTAATGATAGGGTCAGTCATGTCCCCAAGATGCATCCGGGATGCATCTTGAAAACATGTCATTTAACCACACTCACTTTGTTGTGAAAGCAGACTGAATTCTATTCTAATGTCATCCTAAGACCATGTGGTTTTAAAGTATAATAACAGTTCTGCAGAACTGAACCAGTGCTCATTTAGTCCTGTTTTCTGGCTCGAGATAGATGGCCCAATGTCTCTGGGACCAGCTCTGTCATTAAAGATAAAGGTACCTCTGACCGTTAGGTCCAGTCATGGACGACTCTGCAGTTGCGACACTCATTTCGCTCTATAGGCCAAGGGAGCCAGCATTTGTCTGCAGACAGCTTCCGGGTCATGTGGCCAGCATGACTAAGCTGCTTCTGGCGAACCAGAGCAGCGCACGGAAACACTGTTTACCTTCCCACTGGAGGTACCTATTTATCTACTTGCACTTTTACGTGCTTCTGAACTGCTAGGTGGGCAGGAGCTGGGACCGAGCAACGGGAGCTCACCCCATTGTGGGGATTCAAACCGCTGACCTTCTGACTGGCAAGTCCTAGGCTCAGTGGTTTAGACCACAGTGCCACCGGTGTGTGTTGCAGTATCTCCCCCACTCCAGCCATTCCTCCTGTCATTCCCAATGACACCGGGAGAACTCCCCATCCCGGATTTAAATGGTGACTACCAACAGAGACATCACCTTGCCAACAAAGGTCCGTATAGTTAAAGCTATGGTTTTCCCAGTAGTGATGTATGGAAGTGAGAGCTGGACCATAAAGAAGGCTGATTGCCGAAGAATTGATGCTTTTGAATTATGGTGCTGGAGGAGACTCTTGAGAGTCCCATGGACTGCAAGAAGATCAAACCTATCCATTCTGAAGGAAATCAGCCCTGAGTGCTCACTGGAAGGACAGATAATGAAGCTGAGGCTGCATTACTGTGGCCACCTCATGAGAAAAGAAGACTCCCTGGAAAAGATGTTGGGAAAGATTGAGGGCACAAGGAGAAGGGGACAACAGAGGATGAGATGGTTGGACAGTGTTTTCAAAGCTACCAGCATGAGTTTGACCAAACTGCGGGAGGCAGTGGAAGACAGGAGTGCCTGGCGTGCTCTGGTCCATGGGGTCACGAAGAGTCGGACACGACTAAATGACTAAACAACACCAACACCAACAAAGGGCAGATGTTGGAGGTCATGCAAAAATTTTGGAACATAGGAAGCTGACTTATAATAGGTCAGAGTATTGGTCTATCCAGCCCTGCACTGTCTACTCTGACTGGCAGCAGCTCTCTAGGGTCTCAGACAGAAGACTTATATGACCTGATATTGCTAACTGGAGATGCCAATGATTAACTTGCACCTATGCAAGAGCTATGGTCTTTCCCATGTATATTTGCTCCTCTGGAGGTACACATACGTTGAGCAGGTGAACACGTGAAATTCAGCCAAGTTGTGCAAGCTGCCTTGCTCTCAGAAGAATGCAAAAAAGGCAACCACTGTCCTTCTGTTGATCTTTTAAGGGAAATATATGCACTGTAAGTGCACCTTGTGGCTCCTTTATTTGCCACTTGGCATTTTGCACTCAGAACGCTCAAGCAGAAAGGATATAGATAAAAGTCAAAGTAAGCGGGACTGCCTATTATACTTGGTACATTAAACAATAGCATGAGCTTTCGATCTACCATGGCATATTGTTCATTTCAAAGATGCTGTTACTCCTGACATCAGCTGAGTCTGGGATGAGTGCATAAAAATCCTGAAGTAAATCATAAAGCACTTGACGGAGTGTATGGAATGAGCTACAGTGCAATTCTTCATTTGAAAAGTGATGGATGATGGACAACCGCCCATGTATATCACTAAGGCTATCAAGGCCCAATGGCCCAAGGAGAATTGTGTATAGAAGAGCAGTGGAGAGAAAAGAAAACCTACACTAGTAGGATGTGAGGAACAGATTTGCCTTTGTACAGATGCCTCATTTTGAGGCAGTCTGATGTGGGCCATTCATTACACTAGTCCTCATTTAACAATAAGTTCTGAAAGGTGCAGCTACCACCTGCTTTGTGAATATATTCCCCATGGGGAAATGTGCTTTGGTTGTATTTCAACTGCTGCATGTTAAAAGTCCAAAATGGCAGCAACTATCCTTTGTCTGTATTGGGGTGGGGAACCTGTGACTCTCCAGATGTTTTTGGACTACAACTCCCATCATGCATGACCATTGGCCATGTTGGCTGGAACAGATGGAAAATGGAGTCTTAAGACTTCTGGACAGCCTGTGTATTTCCCTCTGTAAACAAAATCAAGTTGTTGTTGTTAATATTGATATTTTTATTATTATTAAACAAATGTATAGACCACTTAATGGCATGAAGTCATCAAAGTGGTGTACAGGGTAAGAAACAGAATCACACACAATAAAATCAATTCAACAAATTCTACAACAATAAAACCACCCTTACAAACTCTAAAAACAATGAAAACATTTAATCAAATATAAAATGTATTTTTTTCATAAAATACCTCACAGGAAGCCTTCCTAAACAACAAAAATGTATACAGTAGGTGTCTAAGCATCATCTCATTAGGCACCAGTCTGATTTTGGCTGGTAATTTATTCCAGAGAACTGGAACTATGACTCTAAAAACCCAGTTTCTAGACATGTAATTCTGGAGATAAGCTCTGCCACAAAACAGATGAAGTGAGGGATATGTTTTGTTGTTGTTTAGTCGTTTAGTCATGTCCGACTCTTCGTAACCCCATGGACCCGAGCACGCCAGGCACTCCTATCTTCCACTGCCTCCTGCAGTTTGGTCAAACTCATGCTGGTAGCTTCGAGAACACTGTCCAACCATCTCGTCCTCTGTCGTCCCCTTCTCCTTGTACCCTCCATCTTTCCCAACATCAGGGTCTTTTCCAGGGAGTCTTCTCTTCTCATGAGGGATATGTTTAGGCAATGCTTTTTTCGGGGGGGGGGGAGTGCAGGGGTACATATACCCCTAAACATTTCATGAATCTGTACTTTTGTCAATTTACTGTACTTTTCCTGATTTGAACTATAAAATGATGATTTTCTTGAGTCAAAATGAGAGTACCCCTAATTTTTTTTTTTTAAAGAAAAAAACCCCCACTGCGTTTAGGTACCTTTAAAACTGGATAAAGGTAAGTGAACATGGGTGTTACAGAAGCTTGGGCAGAACATTCTTCCTGACCGATCAGACTATGAAAAGGAGGAAGCATGAGGACAAAGAGAAGATGTTGCTGAAATTTCCAGTTACTGTGGTACCTCGGTTTTCGAATGTAATCCGTTCTGGAAGTCCATTTGGCTTACGAAACGTTTGAAAACCAAGGCCATTGGTTGCAAGAGCTTCTTGCAGTCAGCGGAAGATGCATCACACATTCGGGTTCCAAAAAATGTTCAAAAACAGAAGCATTTACTTCCGGGTTTTCAGCATTCAAGAACCAAAACATACGACAACAGAGGCGTTTGGAAACTGAGGTACCACTGTATTAGTGTTGTGCAACACACACACACAAAACCCTCCTCCATTCCCCACCCTCTACCATTCTTCATCTATTCATGAAAAAAAATATTGCATTCAGAAATTACCAAAAGGAAGAGAAAATTTTGCTAACAATCTTGCGAATGTGTGTGTGTTTGTTAATGCACTTACCTTACTTTTGAGGTAGCCAAGGGGTGATGAACATTCTTTCTTTCATTCTACAAAGCCTCTCCTCACTGGTCTGTGCTCTGTAGCTTCCACACCTTCTGCTCTTCAAATAAAGTCCAGGGCAAGACATCATGAGGCGACTCCTCCCATGGGACTTTTTCAGATCAGCAAGCAAAGGCAGCCAGGGAGGCTGCAGAGTGGTGAGGAAATGTTCACAGGTGGGGAAAAGGCCTATACCTCCCTTGCTACCCTGTAATAAAGCACCGTGAGAATGAGGCAGAAAACCGAGGCCTGTTTCACAGAAATAGAAAGCTTTTTTGAGGAACTGAGGGACAAATTTTGGCACAGTACTATAAAGAAAAGCTGGGGTTTTTTATTAGGCCATACGCATTTTATATCTCTGATCTCTTTATTCATGGCATCGCTCTATGGAGAAAGAAAGCAACAGTCATCCCGAGAACCCACCAAATTACACTTAGCACTTATATTTGACTTGCACTTCTGCGGTACATGGATTTAATGTACAGTAATAAATAGCGCCATAATACCTTGCATTTCTATTGCACCTTTATACTCTCCAGTATAACATTCTGTAAATGATGGGGCTTGCCTCTCCTCTTGCATTAGGTGTGCAAGGCCCATTGATTTTAGTGGAGTTACTCTTGACTGATATTGGTGCGGGTAATGCTGGAATCAGGCCCTTGTTATGCAAGAGCTACTTGATGCACCACTGAAGCATAGCGAGGCTATTATGGAACAAGACCGTCCTGCACTGTGGAGATTGGTTAGCACAGGAAAATAAAACGCAACCTGCGTCCGTTTGAAATAGCAGCGTGCATGGAGAAAAGGTGAATATTAAAAAGCTAGGATTGCAGGTCTGCTAAAACCTCAGGACCAAAACCAAGCTCAAGCATGGTATTGCATCAAAGTCCGCATCAGAACAGTTTAGCATGGGGTTGGCCCTCTTTTGTAGCAAACTGTTCTCTAGTCCAGGGACTAGAATCACCTCTGCCCTACTTTGCATAGAGCATAGTTAAGCTCTGTTCGATAGATTTATTGCTTTATTGTTTGGCGCTCAGCCACGCTTCCCTTGTGGACCTCTGCAGCTTCTGTTTACGCAGTGTAGCTTCGGAGCATCGTAAAGCAATTAGCAGAATTGCACAATGTCTTTGTGTAGAAATGGCAGTAAATAAGTCCAGACGTTTCTTCTATCCTAATATCTCTTTATTGGAAACAAAATAGCGTATTTACAGTCCATAACAGTCTTCAGTAAAGTTAGTATCACCTAGGCTTGAGCTGTGTGGAATGCATGAGCTCAGAGGGTATGTAGTCATTGACAGGGGTGCTGGAGAAATCTTTCCCAGTATATCCCCCCATTCCAAGAAAGCAGATTCACAGTACTGTAGTTCTTTGTCTCTCCAGAACGCACATGAAATAGTGACACAGTGCCATTTGCAGGAAATAGAGGAAAGTCCTACATCACTTCCAGACAACCTGTTTAATGCTCACTCAGCCTGATTTGTTTGCAAGGGCATTAGGAAACATCAACTATTTAAAGAACATTCAGCCTGATTTGTTTGAGGGAAGATTAGATGGTGTTGTGCCAAGCCAAGTGTTATCCCACACTTTCCATTGCATTTTCTCACTACTTTCTTCATCACTAAAACTCTGAACTTTGAGGGAAGATTGTTTTGCAAGAGCTGCAAATCTGCTTTAATTGCACAGCTTGAATCTGCTGGGATGTGACTGCATCCCAACCCAAAATAGTGACAGTCTAGAAGTGCCCCTATTCTTTCTTTCCCTTTCATATGAAAAGTTTGCAGCCCTTCTTTCTAACTCTGCACTTTTCCAGTTTCGTCGCAGATGGAATTCCAGAGCTAATACCTGATCTGGAAATCTAGTGGAAATCTTAGGAATCTGATCTGGAAATCTAGTGGAAATCTTAGGAAACCCTAAGAAATGTAAAATCTGGAATCACTCGAGAAAGGGGGGGAAAACTCTCCTTCATAATTCCTGTTCTATGGATGGTGAGCCATTGCTTATTTGCGTGCCAAGGCATCTGAGCCACAAAGTTCACAAGAGAACAATAAAACACACTGACACGGAGTATTTTGGTTTATGGATTCAAATAGGCCACAACTTTATTGGTTACAGATGTGAGCGGTTTGGCTTAGGCATTGGGGTGAAGCCAGGGACGGAGGAAGGAGGGGTGCAGTGGGTGCGGACCGCCCCAGGTGTCACCACTGAGGGGGGTGACAAAATGCTGGGCGGCACTCATCGCGGGGCCTGCAGCACATCCAAGCCACACATCTCTTCTGGGAGAGACGCAGTGGCTTGGGCACATGCAGGCTCCAGACTGCCCAAATGGTCTGCCTGCTGCCTCCAACCCCCCCAGCTGTAGGGCAGCTGAGTGGGAGGCGGCAGGCAGACTCTGGTGGCCCCATGGTGCGCCCTGCCCCTATGGGTGGCTTGTCCCACCCCTGTGGGCAGCTCGCACCGCCCCAGGAGCCTGAGTGGCTTCCTCCACCGCTGGGTGAAGCCAGGCTATATCTTGACTCCTGCCCATCTCCAAGGAGTCCACTGAATGGTAAACCACTGATAAGGGGTGTCCTATAAAGGTAAAAGTAAAGGACCCCTGATAGTTAAGTCCAGTCGCAGACGACTCTGGGGTTGCAGCGCTCATCTCGCTTTACAGGCCGAGGGAGCCAGCGTTTCTCTGCAGACAGTTTTTCTGGCTCATGTTTCCAGCATGACTACGCTGCTTCTGGCACAACGGAACACCGAAACTAGAGCAGCGCACAGAAACACCGTTTACCTTCCCGCCGGAGCGGTACCTTTTATCTACTTGCACTTTTTTTGGCATGCTTTCGAACTGCTAGGTTGGCAGGAGCTGGGACCGAGTAATGGGAGCTCATGCCGTTGCGGGGATTCGAACCGCCAACCTTCTGATTGGCAAGCCCAAGAGGCTCAGTGGTTTAGACCACAGCGCCACCAGCGTCTTAAGGGGTGCCCTATAACTTACATCAAATAGTGGCACCCCGAGGGGTTCCCATAGGGGCTGTGACATGGCCCTAGCCCATACCCAGGCTTCAGACAATATTCACACCCTGGATCCCTTTAACAGGATACCATTACTGAGGAGAGGCTGGCGAAGGCGTCAACCTCCCCTCCAACTGAACAAAGGCTTACCCAATACCTAACCTCACAAAAGTTGTGACAATTGCTACCAGGTAGGTGTAAACCAAATGGCTGGTGCCAATTTGCCAAGTGGAAAAAAATCCTATGCGGCCCCAACAACATGGCGACCGACAATTGCCATAGCAAGGTCATATCAGAGCAAAGCATGAAAAGATGGTGGGTGGGTAGTCCAACAAAGAGGCAAGAAGAGGGTGCCAGCCGGCCGTGCCACAATTCAATTAACTGCGGCCCCACCCACCCTGCCAGCTGATTGGCTAGGGCTGTCCCCCAGCACAGATGACACAGCCGGCTGTGACATAGGGGGGAGGTGGCCTGCCTCCACTCCTAAGCTGGAAAACCATTGAGGCATGGCTGCCTGGCTGCAATGCTGCCCACTGATGAAAAGGTGAGCGGATTTGCCTTCTGGCTATTCAGATCCAAATGCAAATACAGACCAGAAATGTTCCTGCAAAATTACTGGTTTGCTTTGAACAAATGATGTGCAAAAAATAAATAAATAGAGGGATTAAGATCAGGAAACAGTAATAAAGTCAGGTGCACCCGTGCAGTTGACTTCCTAGGGGAGCAATTTAGCAACACCAGTGATATTTGAAGCTCTTTCCTTTCAATCTGACATACCAGGCTTATGATGGTAAATGAGGTTGTGTAGTGGCTGGGTGAGAATAAGAAGCAACTATGGCTGAATTGATCAAGGTACTCACTCACATTTCCCTGGAGAGCTTTTGCCTTGGAGCTGGTGGCTCTTCATTTAAATGTGTATATCTTGCTTCTGGTGGTATTTGAGTCCATACCTACTAATCTGTTAAAATAAAGAGAGAGGGGAGCTCATGTTCCTCGCTCTGACCTGGAGTTCCCCAACCTCTTTCCCCAAACATGTTGCCCATGGTAAAGGTAATTAAAAATAACAACAAGCTTCATATTTTTTATAGTAATATACTATATTATTCTTTCTTCTTTTTTACTTCTCTCCGGTTCTTTTTATAAATAATAATAATAGCACTTTGTGTAAAGAAAATAATAATAATAATAATAATAATAATAATAATAATAATAATGCTCCATATTGTTATATTTGGAGTTAACTGAGAAACTTTCCTAACTCATTAACTTGGTAACGAAATAGCCTTAATGCTTGGCAAAGGCTGCTTGAAATATCTTAGATCTGAGCTCTATAAGGAGTTCATATTTTAGCGCTATGTACTCTGAGCCAATAGGATGGCAAAATGCATGTGCATGTACTCTGGATCCATATTCCCAGCTCAGATCCAATCTTTTATTTATTCGTGATATTTTTTAACCCTAACTCTTCACCATTATGGTCCCAGGGTAGGTTACAACAACACAACACATCATTAATAAAACAGATAAAACTATTGCAATATTGTTATTTATTTCTACACTCCCATAGCATAAAAGCATCTGGATGACATCGGACTCAGCTACATTAGTCAAAACACAGTGTTTTGAATGCGTTATAAACATGCAGCACCAGATGGCGATGGAGAGTAAAAAAAAAATCTATGTGGTTTTCCATAGCGGTTTTTTCTTTTGTTATAACAATTTCATTTATGACTTATAGTGGGTTTTTCCCTTTGTGTAAATCCACCCATACAGGTTTAAAACCACACACACACCATTAAGGAGACTGGCTGATCAAAATTAAAGAAATTAAAGAGAGAAAGAAAGAGAGAGAGAGAGAGAGAGAGAGAGAGAGAGAGAGAAGGAGGGAGAAAGAGTCTGATGGGCCCAATCTATACAAAGTGAAAGGGGGGATGTTTAAACCTTTTCAGTCTTCAGGAAAATGTCAAGGCTAGTAAAATCACAGATTTCAAGGACAGTGAGGTGGGGAGGCTCCTTCTTGCTTCTTGATGCTGCTGAACATCCATAGCACCCTCCTTTCCTGAAAAACAGCAGACTGGCAAGACTTTAGCTTTCTATAGCTACAGCATGCATGTTCCATTGGATGAGAGTAATTGTGCACGTACATCCATTCCCTTTCTCATGGCTGTCTACTGCAATTGCAGGCCAATTCGACATGGGGAAGCCAATTGTGTGTCTTAATAGTATGCTTATTTACAAATGTGCAATTTGAATATGGGGGTACAGAAAAGCACACAGACAGGACCAGCATCAGTCCCCCAAAACCAAACCAAACAGCATGCCCTCTCCACTGTTGTATGCTAGTCAGGTGTAAGAGCTCCCAATGGCCAACTTGTTTCTTTCTAAACAAGCAGGTGGGATGTGTGCAAAAGCTAGTAGCCACCAGCCAGCCATGCTCACTTAAGCAAACGGATTTAATATTCTTTGCTTTAGGTCCTCTGCCTGGCTTTGCCTTAGTGCTAACCCAAAATTAAAAATGCATCTATTTACCTATTACCAGGTGTGGGTAGGTGTTGTTCCCCTGTCCCCTGCCACCAAAATACAAAAGTGTCTCTATTTCTGTTTTGTTTCATTTACAGTAATGGTATGAACTGGTGTATTGCTAAAGCCGCATAAATTAAAACAAGTGAAAAATCAAGTATTTAAAGTCACTCGAAATTAAGCACTTCGGGTGGCGCTGTGGTCTAAACCACTGAGCCTCTTGGGCTTGCCGATCGGAAGGCTGGCGGTTTGAATCCCTGCAATGGGGTGAGCTCCCGTTGCTCGGTCCCTGCTCCTGCCAACCTAGCAGTTCGAAAGCACACCCAAAAGTGCAAATAGATAAATAGGTACCACTCCGGCGGGAAGGTAAACAGCGTTTCTGTGCACTGCTCTGGTTTCGCCAGAAGTGGGTTAGTCATGCTGGCCACATGACCCAGAAAAACTCTCTGTGGATAAACGCCGGCTCCCTCGGCCTCAAAGCGAGATGAGCGCTGCAACCCCAGAGTCGTCTGTGACTGGACTTAACTGTCAGGGGTCCTTTACCTTTTTTAAATTCAAAAAACAAGTAAATTAATCACAACTGCGGTATCTTGAAGCAAATCTCCAAAATCATCTATACTTACACTTTGGTGCAAAGTTGAAAACCTGGGCCTTTGCTGCTGCTTATCTTTATCTTGACAGTGATGCTCATAAGCAGAATGGCTCACGGTGTTCCATTCTGGAGCACTACAGACACAGTCAAAGCAATATTGACCAACTGTTGTTTATTTTTATTATAATCATCATGCTTTGCTGTAAAAGGTTATTAAAAGCATAATAAAATCAATCCCCCAGAAAAGAAAGCACCAATCATTTGGGGAGAACTGTTAAGCCATATGCAAACTTCAATCTGCACTGGCAGAACAAAGATTTTTAAAGGACTGATTTGCCTCTTACCTTCTTTGTTGCTTTTAATTTAAAAGAGAGCTTCAGATAGAAGTTTGGTTGAAGGATGTCTTGCCACACAGGTTTCTAATACAGACCTCAGAACAAAAATTAAACAAAGGCACATGCGAAAATTGGTTGCATAGGGAAATGGACTACATAATGGATTGTATGCAGCTGGTTTATTACTCAAACCCAAAGCAGATCTTTGAGGCAACTTCCATAATTTTCTCTCCAAAAAAATTGTAGTTCTGCCAAATTTCAACCTGTTAATCAGACCTCAAATGAGAAATATGAAAAAATATTCAGCATAATGTATCTGGTGGGTACATTATACTTGGACAATGTTTCTTTGCACAAATCAGTGCATAACAAAGTGTGGCATGGCACCTAAATAAGACTGAATAGTTTGGGTAAACTATGCGAGGGACGCTGCAAGCTGTACTGAGGACTCCTAAAAGTTCTGATTAAGCCAAGGATGGGGAACCTGTGAGCCTTCAGATGTGGGTCTCCAATTTCCATCAGCACTAGCCAGCATGAACAACGGCCAGAGATGATGGGAGATGTAGTTCTCCAACAACATTTGGGCAGCCACAGGTTCCCCATCCCTGACCAAGGTCTTAGGTTTAAACAAAGGGCTGTTCCTTGCAATACTATAGCAAGGCACAAGGGCTGCAAACACAATGGAGCATTCTTTCTCAAAACCAAGGGCATGTTCTGAATGCACATGATGCAGCAACGTTGCTACAACTAAGCAGCTCTGTGCCTAAGCGGTGTATGCCTAGTTGCACAGAAGAAAGTCAGGAAGGAGATACTGTAAATGGAATAAAATACGTTTGGGACTTGTGCCACTTGTTGAAAAGGATAACCACCACTGCTTTGTTCCCTGCCTCTCTCAAGCATCACCTATATGACATCCCCTAACCCAAGTCCCATCTTACACAACAGATCAAACTGAAGAAAATGGCAGCACCCTGCAAGGTGCTATTGACATGACAGAACAAATGACAAACGTTTGGTGAAATAATCCTTGTGAAGGAAATAAGTCTGACAGAAGCCCAGAGACAGGTTAGGAATATGTCTCGTTGTTCTAAATGAGTGAAAAGGTTTCCTCACTGGTTTGAATGGCATCTGAATCAAATGTTTAAAGTACTTTGTGATATGTCTTAATATAATCTGGGAGGGTGAGAGGAGAAGATGACGGAGTGTGAGTATGGGTATGGGGGGGGACAGTAAAAAAAGAAAGGAAGGGAATGAATCCCTAGGAGATTAGATATCAATTCCATCTAAATAGATAGTCACAAACAATTTAGGAAAGGCCTTATGGAGCGTCAGATTTTAAAGAGATCCTTATCATTCAATGAAACTTCAGTAGGGCTGAGATAAGCATTTCTGTCCTTGAGAGTAGCATGTTTCAGGAGAAAAGAGTTTTTTAAAACCCACTTCAAAAGTATGTCTAGCTCTTTGAGCTCATTTTCTCATTTCTCTCTAGCTTTTTTCTTCTCTCTGTCTCTGAAATACACAAAATGTAATTTTAATAGAATTGCCTTCTCACCAGCAAATAAAAAAGGTTGTGAGGAAAGCTTCGCCAAAGAGAATGGCAGGTTTCCTTTTCATGCAGGTTAACAATAGCACCCTCCCTTCCATAAAATGGGTTTTCCTTCCATGAATTGCAAAAAAAACCACACCATGTAACAGCTTCCAAGGGACTGTAGAAATCAAACCGGTGACATTCTGGCCCCTTTCTAGTGTAAGCAAAATTGGCAGACTGGGGGAGAATGTCTGAAAAGGAAAGTCATTTGTCAACGGAGGTAACAACTCCTCATTCAACTGTGCCATGGTTTATTTATCAGTTGTGTGCATCAAAGTCCATCGCTTCTTGTGTGAAGTTATCAGGAAAGAAGACAAAAACAGATGTGTGATCTCAGAGACTGAATGTGGGGGACTCTGGTGTTACAACATAAAACTTATCAAGTAGGAACATAGCTTGGTGAGTGCCCTGAAATGGGATAGGGCAGGAGTGGGCAACCATTTTGGCCCTGTGAGCCACAAGCAGTGGGGGACAGTGAGTGTGGGGCACACACATAGGGGCTGTACAGTCACATGTGTATAAGGATGGGGAAGTAATCCAATTCACTTTGTATTTACCAGCAAAATTACCTCATTGGTATTTTCTAAAATAATAAGCAAACTCAAACACAGGCATCCTTCCAAACTGGCACGTCTCCAAATAATATGTACAAAAATGCACGTGCTAGGGTAAAGTGGGCATATAGATGCATATGTTTGTGAAAATAGCATACAAAAATGCATTGAATTAGGCTGGGGGGGGGGCTTTTAAAATATGTATATATTAGGAGAAAGCCACACTAAAATGCTGATGAATTTTCATGAGGGTTGTTTGTTTTTTTAAAACAACATGTTTCTTTGTTTGTTTTAAAAAATGCAAACTGATATGGAAATATAGAGAATGGAACTAAATATAGGAAAAATGAGAAGCTGAGAGAAATTGAAATTGACATACAGTATTTGCCCATCTCTACATTGGTGTGACACCCCCCTCACTCACACACACACACACACACACGGAAGTTTTAAGTTCCTCAGACATGTACCCACACATTCTAATCAAAGCAAGCATTCAGAAGTAGGTATGAAGCTCAATTGGTGACCTCCCTTCAACATTTCCTTCAAGGCAAGCATTACCTGCACACATTTTTCCTTTCATTTTCACTCCCTCCTCTACAGTTCCTTTCTTTTTATAGGCTTTCACAAGAACATCAGCTATTCCACTGGATTTTTAAAGGTCTCCTCCATTGCAGCACTGAACCCAGTGTTGATGCTGCTGCCCCTGCCCACTGCTGAACCCAATTCTGAGCAAAATTAAACCCTGTCACATCAGTCGAAGCACAGTGGGGTCTGGCTCTTCCCCAGCCTTCCCCAAGAGCTTTCAAACCCTCTGCCTCCTCTTTCTTCACAACCACCTGCTTATTGCAGTGGGGGGGGGGGAGATGCTGTGTCCCTCCCCTGGTCCCCTTTGTCTTGCTACAACAGCAAGCCAGGTGCCAGAAGCACTGGGAGATATAATTTTCCTAGCAATACTGACAAATGAAGAAATTTCATATTTTGGGGCTGCTGGCACCTGGCTCACAGCCATCAAAGGAAAGACTTCATTTCAGAGTAGAATTTTCAAGGGTTGTTACGGGAGAACATAACAAGCAGCAGAAATTCATACTTCTACTGACTCCAGCTTTTCCACATTCTCATGAGCTAGACTAAAATACATTTGCCTAAAGCTCTGGTAAGCCCTGACATAAATATTTGCAAAGAGATGGGTTTTTTAAATGCATCTCTATCTACCTACCTACCTATCTACCAAGAGAAACAGGGAGCTGAATCCAGCCAGTGGTCCAAATCATTACAACCCCAGCCCTTAACTCATCAGTTTTGACAGGTTGGTGGGGCTCTAACCAGCCATCATATGTAATAATATGTAGGTTTGCGCTACCAATTCATTTCGAACTACAAGTTTCATGACTTCTTTCACTAAGTCATACAGTCTCTGTGGGGGTTCCTATTAGTACAAATTCCCCTCTGTCTGACAGGCATAGTCCATAAAGGATTTCTTTTCTGTTTCAGAAATCCTATAGCAAATATGCAGCAAAGACTTATTGGCAGGCCTAGTGTCAGGTAGCATCATTTGACAGTTGTCAGGGCCCCAGAGCCCTAGCAAGGCTTAGTACCGATACCTTACTCTTAAAGGTTTGCACCAGGCAGCTGAGCTTGGGAGCTGCCATATTGACATCCCACAATGCCCCCAACATAACATTGCTCTGGGACATTGGTGAGAAATGAAAATGGCAGCTGAGGCTGCTATGAAGAGGTCAGAGGCTGTGAGTCCTGAAAGAACTGTTCCCTGCCTTACAAGCCTTTTCCCATCTGGCCTGGGAGGGTGGGGCCCTGACTGACTCCAGCTGCAGAAGCTGAGGCTGTTGAACAGACTGTTTGTTTTGGGGAGTTGTTGTTGCTGTTTATGATATTATTTTGTAACTTTATTTTAGATCTTACTATGGTTTATCTGGAATTTGCTTAATGTGGTTGTGTCCTTTTTGTTGTTTTATTTATTCTTTATGACTACAATGCTTTTAATTATGTATTTTCTTCCATTTTATAAACTATCTTGAGCATGGTTTTGACTGGGGTTCCTCAACCTCGGCTCTCCAGATGTTTTTGGCCTACAACTCCCATGATCCCTAGCTAGCAGGACCAGTGGTCAGGGATGATGGGAATTGTAGTCTCAAAACATCTGGAGGGCTGTGGTTGAGGAAGCCTGGTTTTGACTATGGAAAGGAAGCATACAAAGACAATTATGTATGTCTGTATATGCATTTCTGATTGCAACATTTCAAATAGTTTTTATTGTATGGTTTTATGTATACTTGTTATAGATTGCTATTACAGTGGAACCTCGAGTTGTGGATGTAATCCACGACAGAGGCACGTCCGCAACCCGCGTTCACATCCTGAAGCACCGCGTCTGAGCAGGCACGATTTGGCGCTTCTGCACGTGTGAGTGGCGAAACCCGGGAGTAACCCATTCCGATACCTCTGGGTTTCCCGCAGTCTGCAACCCGAAAACACGTAACCTGAAGCGTCCGTAACATGAGGTATGACTGTATATTTTTTATGAAATGTGTTATCTAAATATTGTTATAAATAAATAAATGCAAGATAGGACGGGGTCCACCTTACTGAGGACCTCCTAAGCCTGGGGCTGGCCTTGTCTCACTTCTCTCAAGGAATCATCCCGTGTTTTTGACAAAAATCAATGCCATAGGAATGGTGAAAGGAAAAACAGATATATATTAAGGTGAAACCCTGTTTCTGTTCCTAGAAATAAAGAAATAGCTACCCAAAGAGCTAGACTGATGGAGTTGTACAGGCTTCTTTGCACAGGGAACAAAGCTAGAGCTAAAAGGCCGTGAAAAACACACGGGCTGTTATGACATTCAATCTGCAAAGTGAAAAGGCATCTCATTAACCATTAGATGTGCTATTGACAGGCCATAACATTTGGAATATGTTTATAAATGATTTACAGAGAGAGCCAAGTGACAACTAATTATGGTCACCCAGCACAAACTGCCTGCCCTACTCCTTCTCTTGCTATCAATCCTGCAGTTCTCCGCATGCAATTAGAACTCATATTGACTACCTATAAATTTACTTCATTAAACCCAGAAAGGAGTCTTCTGCTTTTACATAAAGGGCATTAAAATCAGACACTTAAAGTAGCAACGGTAGATTCTGACTTAAGAGAAAGTTATCGTCATTCATAATGGAAACAGTTTGCTGTTTTTACTGGGTTGAGGATGGGAGATTTCACCCACCCCTATTTAGATTTTAAAAAGACAAAACTTTCTATACCTATGCATTTTTTTAAAAAAGCATGATGTGACTACATGTCTTCTTTCTTTTCTAGAATAAATATTTTTACTTCTGTTTAAATGCGTTTTGCCTTGGGATTCAAAGCGGTAAAGCTTAGATTGCTTCTACTGATTGTGTGAATGCTTGGTCAATGACCACTAGGGTTGGGGAAGACATTCATTCAGCTCTAAGGGGAACTGAAATAATGCCTTCCTTCAAAATATGCACCTCTCTGAAATTTGCGATGCAGTTCTCAACTCCCCCAAAATGTTCACAAACATACAATAGGAAAAACTTCACAAAATATGTATACAGTATTAGTGAAAATAGCATACATAAATTCATTATATTAGGGGAAATTGCTTTTAAATGTATATATATTTTAAATTGCTTTTAAATGCGATTGGAGGATGGATGGCGGCTAACAGATTGAGGTTGAATCCTGACAAGACAGAAGTACTGTTTTTGGGGGACAGGAAGCGGGTGGGTGTGGAGGATTCCCTGGTCCTGAATAGGGTAACTGTGCCCCTGGGGTAAGGTGTGCAGCCTGGGAGTCATTTTGGACTCACAGCTGTCCATGGAGGCACAGGTCAAATCTGTGTCCAGGGCAGCTGTTTACCAGCTCCATCTGGTACACAAGCTGAGACCCTATCTGCCTACAGATTGCCTCGCCAGAGTGGTGCATGCTCTGGTTATCTCCTGCTTGGACTACTGCAATGCACTCTACGTGGGGCTACCTTTGAAGGTGACCCGGAAACTACAACTAATCCAGAAAGCAGCAGCCAGACTGGTGACTGGGAGCAGCCACCGAGACCATATAACACTGGTCTTGAAAGACCTACATTGGCTCCCAGTACGTTTCCGAGCACAATTCAAAGTGTTGGTGCTGACCTTTAAAGCCCTAAACGGCCTCGGTCCAGTATATCTGAAGGAGCGTCTCCGCCCCCATCGTTCTACCCAGACACTGAGGTCCAGCACCGAGGGCCTTCTGGCGGTTCCCTCACTGCGAGAAGCCAAGTTTCAGGGAACCAGGCAGAGGGCCTTCTCGGTAGTGGCGCCCTCCCTGTGGAATGTCCTCCCACCAAATGTCAAACAGAACAACAACTACCAGACTTTTAGAAGACATCTGAAGGCAGTCCTGTTTAGGGAAGCTTTTAATGTTTGATGTATTACAGTATTTTAATATTTTTTTGGAAGTCGCCCAGAGTGGTTGGGGAAGCCCAGCCAGATGGGTGGGGTATAAATAATAAATTATTATTATATTATATTATTATTATATGAGCCTTTTTTCCCCTAATATAAATGCACACAAATATTTGTATGTATTTTCATGCTGATTCTTTGCAAACTGATATGGAAATGGTGCAAACTGAATTTAAGATTTGAAAAATGAGAAACCCGTATCAATTGAAGTTGACAGATTAGTCTGTCCCTGGAGATGCTGAGGACCGAAGATAGGCTCTTGTGTGCGCAGTGCATCCTCTCTCTACACATGAGAGATGACTACTCTAGGGAGAACATGGAGAATGGGGGATCAGCTATACAACCCAGAAATCACAGATGGAATGCAACATTATACTCTTCCAATCCTTTCATTTGTGCAAGCATTCCAGCTTGCCAGGTGGGACAATATCCCAGCTCCTCCCTCCATGCACTGTTCTAGGGATTCTCCTGACACCCACTGAGTCAGTTTTGGTGGGTGAAGGGGTACATGGGGAGAGGAGGGGAGGGGGAGGCCCCGTTGCATGAGTGGAAATCCTTGAGCAGGGCCTCTGTGGACGAGACTGGTTAAGTAAATTCCGCCCCACATGTTTAACAAGGGAGTTTTGAATATAAAGTTGTAATTGCCCAGTGGAACTGATATTAACCGAAATGGAAACAGATATAAACAAGAAAGAAGCTAAGGCCTATGCCAAGGGATGAAGACGCATGGGTTTTTAAGTAAGTGAATCTCATTTGCTTTCTTTTCGGAGACACTTTCCCCATAGGCTCGCCATGGTGATCTCTTTCCATTTTATAGATTTGTTTTGCTCTGGGGGACTGTATTTTTACTGCAGAGTTAAGAGGTAATTTTTACATAGACTCCATTACCTGCTTATAATTAAACTCATAAAAAATGTGTCTCGAAAAGAGGATAACTTCCTCCCTTGGCTGAAGAGAAGTTTCAGAAAAAGAAAAAAAACCTTAAAGGAACTTGTCCCCAAGTTCCATGAAATGACAGAGAAAACAAATTATTTGTCTCTTATTATGACATCATGGACAAGATGAGTCCAACTTCTTCCTTTATAGCTGTACACATAGTACAAGAAGTGTCGAAGCAGCTGCTCTTGTGGGAATTTTCACCTCCCTTCTCAGGAAGGTCCCCATCCAAAAGCAATGCTCAGGTAAGAACTTTGCGAGTATGAAGTGCCACTTCTGAACTCAGTGGTGCATATTCCTGTTGTTGCCATTAAGAACACCATCACAGTGCATTGGCAATGCCTTTTGCACGCATTTCTCTAAATCTATTTTCATTACAGGAGATTAAGAGCTGTTTCTGGCTGCTTGAAGCAATACTTATTTTCAGGGTGGGGTGGGGTAATAATATTAACAGAAACAGCAAAAAGAAAGAACTCTTAAATACTTAATCCTATACAGAGTTAAATTCCTATAAGCCTATTGACTTGAGTGGGTGCAGGCATGCCTAACTCTGTGTAGGATTGCATTGTAAATGTTGTGCTATTGAGAATCTAGATGGAATTTAGCAGAGAAATAGGTGAGTTTGGGGAGGTTTGTGCATGCCTTCTGAGCACAAGTGGTTAAAATACATCTGCCACTATCTCTGTTTTGTTCTTAGATGCAATGACCATTCATATCTCAGTGGAGCATGCAAGGACAGATCGTTCAACTTCATACAGAACCATTGTATGAAAGCTTATACAGTCTAATAACAGTCTTTTTTAAAAATATAATTTTTATTAACAAACCAATCAAATCACATTAATTCCAAATTACACAGCCAAATTTTTAAATTTTTGTTGGGGGTACCCATGCTTCGAGCTCAGAAAGGGATCCAAACATCTCTCTTGCTGCTGCTTTAATGTTCACAATTCTGTCCAAATAGTATTCACAGTTCTGTTCAATCTTCTCTTTATTATTTTCCTCATCTTCTTGTTGTCATATATTCCTTTCTTTGTGACCTTTGATAGTCTCCACAAGCAGGTTGAAAACAAACGTCGTTATATCCTGTGTGGATTTTCTTTCCTCCAAGAGCCATATTCAAACAGACAGACGCCATTTCCGCACTTCCGTACAAAACATTCTTAAAGTCTGTCCATTAATCCTCGCAGGCCTGTTAGTCTCTTAGGGGGTTCTGCCAGGTCAAACTCACAGTCCGATATAACAAGCCATGGTCTCCTCCCCCTCGATCATAAATCTGTAGCCAGGCCTGCTCTAACAAGTCTCTTTTTATAACTGCGTCACAAAGATCTTTCATTCCTTTCCAGACATTCCACAAGCCATGTCTTTGATTAGTAATTTATTTCCACACAGTTCTTAATCATCCTGCTTGTAATCAGTAATTGCAACGATTCTTCTTGGGGGGGGGGGGGAGTTATTAGGTACTCACATAAGATAAAAAAAGAAAAGTTTCCCCCCCTTCAGTCGCGTTCCGACATACCGACCCTTTGATGTATCTTCTTCTTGATATATTGTTAAATCCAGCCCGTCGCTCCACTTCACAGAGGTCACTTCAATTAGCAGTCTTTACTCCTGATCTTCACTCGAAATATGTGCATTTGCTTCTGTCTAATTGTTTATTTTGAGCTCCTGCAACCAGGCTATGCAATCAGAGACAGCGTCCAGGAGAGATGTCCCACACGAGGGCTGTGTGCCTAGTGCCCTCACCCCCTTCTTTCGAATCCAGGGGTGATTTATGGCAACCGCAGGCAAGGCAGTGTTCCCCATTCCCTTGGGGTAACAAGGGAGGCTGCATACTTCCATATCAGCCTCTTAATTACCTCGTGTGAGACGGAGAGATGTTATTGTCGGCCATCTTCCAATGCGCCCCTAGTGGCCCCCCCAGTCTAATAACAGTCTTGAAGTTTATTAGCCTCTGTTCAAAGAGAGAAGTTGTAGACAGAGTCTGATTACTTTTACCTAATGCATATGGGCCTTATTCATAGAAGCCTCTAGCTACAAATCAAAGTTGTGAACAATCAGCATTATAAAATAAATAATCAGCATTATTAAGGCTGCATTTCTAGAAAGGGGGTGGAGAGAGTTTGTAGAGCATCTGTTTTGATAGCAGAAGTTCCCAGATTCAATCCCCAACATCTCTAGATGGAGCTGGAAAAGACTCTCTGCCAGAAACCTTGGAGTGCCACTGCCTCCAAGGCAGGACAGGACAGAGCTAGATGGGCAAATGTTCTGACATGCTCTAAGGCAGCTTCCTATGTTCCTAGCAACACTTTTGCACATCTGTGTTCTATTCTGTGGTTGTTGTTGTTACCTTTCATTCCTTTATAATGTCCCTCCCACTTCGAACAATGAGAAAGAAATGAACTACCCCAGCTCCAGGGTGTAGTTTTCTCACTTGCTTGAGGGCATGTTGGAGGACTAGCAAGTCTATAGGTGCATCTGGTCTATGGTTTCCCCTGGCTCATCCTGGTTCAGCCCAGACACTGAGATCCAGACACAGGGCCTTCTCGGTAGTGGCACCCACCCTGTGGAATGCTCTCCCTGTCATGTGACAAAGACACATGAGAGCAGAAGCAGCAAAAGCAGGCTGGGAAGTGCTGAGACTGCACAATCATTTGGGCCTACTGAAGTTGTTCAGGCCTAACTGCTAACTGTTGAGTCACTCTGACATGTGACTTAGCGGCCAGTTTCTCTTTGTGCTCTCCGCGTAAGATTTCAATGAGAGTCTGTCTGCCTCAGCTGTGAACAGTCAGTATGTAATCTCAGTCAAACAGTTTGGAACCATGTTGTTTATGAAGAAGTTTATTTTAACTCAGTAAAGCTTTTATTCTTTAAAAACTCTGCGTTATTAATTTACGCTGCGCGTCATTCCCATCAGATGTCAAGGAGATAAAGAACTATACAACTTTTAGAATACATCTGAAGGCAGCCTTGCATAGGGATTTTTTTAAAATGTTTGATGTTTTATTATGTTTCTGTGTATGCTGGAAGCTGCCCAGAGTGGCTGGGGCAACCCAGTCAGATAGGCAGGGTAGTTGTTGTTGTTTTGTTGTTGTTTTATAATCCTGTACACACACCATTTTCAGCCCTAATGACCCCAGAGTTCCAACATCACTAGGGCAAAAGCAGTGGACATTTATGCAGTGGCATAGCTGGGGGATCAAAGATTATATCTCCCACTTCAAGGTTGGACCTCTCTCTGTCCTTGGAGAGGGAGAACTGATATTTCCCAGGGACCATAGGGATGAGTAATTAAATATGATCACTGAACCTGATGAAATTCCTACAACTAAAATGAAACCTATTTTTTAAAGGATTTGCTAACTTTAGCAGACCAGAGCCCGACTTAGCAGACCAGAGCCCGACTTCAGCTGGGTAGGGGGGATATAAATAAAAGTTATTTTTAAATTTTTATTGTATTTATTTATTTTAAACCTGGAATATTGCACGCACACAGATCCATATATAAACAGCTTCAATTGCTATGCTTCTTGAAATTCTACAAGTTCTCGATGAAATGGGCTTGGCATTTGCCTAACATTTGTACAAACCTCTGGTGGTGAGCATTTAAGTATTGTTAAAATACAAACAGTTAAACATGAATGGTTCTAATAATATATGGGAGGAGGACGAAGCCGCTTCAAAGATGTTCTGAAGAAAGTGACAGCTCTTTTCAATGAACTTCATTTATTCTGCTCTACAGATGAGAACTGAAAGCAGATTACTACAATAATTGAATGGGAATGTTTTGTTTTCATATAGGAAATAGAAATATTTATTGGACTTTTCTGGCTTCTTTCCACCACTGCTTTCAGTTTCTCTGTTTATCTCTCAGTTTGCTGTCATATTATTTATTATTGCCGCAGTTTTGTTAATCACTAATCTTTTTCTCCTAATCTAGATCAGGAAAGGGTTGGGGTTTTTTTGGTTTTTTGTTTTGTTTTTTTGAGAAGTAGTGGCTGAAAATGCAAATTCCCATCTTTGAATAAGACAGTCCCAATCTGAGTCTGGTGACACCACCTTTGAGTTTTCCTGATGTGAAGGTACCATTTGCGCCAAGGGATCATAGAGATTTGTATTATTCTTGACTCCAAATATGGGAAGCTACCCACTACAAGGGCAGTGTAGTGCAAGAATGCCTGTATTTCCTTCTCATATTTCCATTTTGTCTCTCAGGGTTCATCTTGTCTATCACTGGCTGCCAAACTGGCAAGGGTTGGCAACCAAGGATAGGGATACAGAACAGACCAGAGTAGCCTCCACCCTTCAATGAAATGCAAAAGAGAACATCTCAGTGACATTTTTTATAGAGGACAGTCCATTATTTGAAGGACTGTTAGAGGATAGTTCTCTATTTGATGGCGTTCTTTAGTTGAATGTCTCTCTGGTCCAAGTCCAGTTAAAGCAAAAGAACCATAAGAAAGGAGAGCAGGGTCTATGGAGAAGCCCATCAAAAGTTAGCACCTAAATAGATAGATCACCTGGTCACAGTCTTCCCCACTATGCAGAGATGAAGTGTACTTCTATTTAAATTATGGTAAATTATTTCTAATTTTTCATCCGATATCTGAATTTTAGGCCTCTTTGTCCTCTTATTTGGTGTCATCTTGCACCACTCTATGGTGTTCTTCCACCTAGCACCAGACATGTCACATGCGTTGGACCAGTTCCATACTGAGACAGCCCCATGGTTGCCACAGAGGCCATGAAGTCCTGAGCTGGCCCATTTGAGGCAGCCTTGGCCTGGATACTGAAATCCCTCAACACTACCATGAAAGAGCTCTCCAGCACCACATCTGAGACTACTTCCATCAGCTTGCTCAAGGAGGTTGTAGAACAAGTGGGTGGATAGTATACTATCATACATCCCCCATTCTATCTCTCTGGCCCATCACCACAAACAATCCCAGAAACCCAGGCACAGTGAAGTCTTCTGGTGAAGGAGATTAAATTTTTATGGACTGCACCAATTCCCCTGCCTGCCCCTCTGATCTGGAATGGTGCTGCACCAAGTAGCCAGGCAGATACATCTCATCTGCCCATATTTTTATCCTCCTCACCCCACTCAAAGATGCTGCTGGCAATCCAGCACTGACATGACAGAGTCTCACCTGTGACTCCAGTGAATAGGATACTTTCATATAATCATAGAGTTGGAAGAGACCACAAGGGCCATCGAGTCCAACCCCCTGCCAAGCAGGAAACACCATCAGAGCACTCCTGACATATGGTTGTCAAGCCTCTGCTTAAAGACCTCCAAAGAAGGAGACTCCACCACACTCCTTGGCAGCAAATTCCACTGTCAAACAGCTCTTACTGTCAGGAAGTTCCTCCTAATGTTTAGGTGGAATCTTGTAGTTTGGATCCATTGCTCCGTGTCCGCTTCTCTGGAGCAGCAGAAAACAACCTTTCTCCCTCCTCTCTGTGACATCCTTTTATATATTTGAACATGGCTATCATATCACCCCTTAACCTCCTCTTCTCCAGGCTAAACATGCCCAGCTCCCTTAGCCGTTCCTCATAAGGCATCGTTTCCAGGCCTTTGACCATTTTGGTTGCCCTCCTCTGGACACGTTCCAGTTTGTCAGTGTCCTTCTTGAACTGTGGTGTCTTGTACTTTTCCTCATTGCTAACAATCTTCCCCTCAAAAGACTCCTGATTATGGATGAATTGGCCTGATTGAGCACTCACAGTAGTAGTATTATTATTATTGCAAACATTTCAGCAGCCAGCAAGTATCATGACCTATAATTAATACATAAAAATAACCCAAACAACAGCAAATTCTTTTTGGTCTTCAGTTTTTTGTTTTGTTTTTCAGACAAAAGAAATTAATCCCTCACCTGGCTATTTTTAGAATGATCACTCATGGACAAGAAAAGTAAGTTTTTCAAAAAACTTAAATGAAAAACAACAACCAGAAATTAAAAGCAATTATTGCAGTCAAGAGTTGGACTCTTTTTCTCCCAGAGAGCTCGAAGAGTGAAAAGAGCCCACAGCAATTGCTTTCTTCAAGAAGAACACCACTGCAAAATGAGATGTGTGCATACAGTTTGTACAAATGGTACCCAATTAACCACTTAAAGGCAGATTAATTGCTCTATACTGCCAAGAAATATGGAGGTGTTGTCAGAGTGCAATAAAATCAATTACAAAAAAATTGTCTTGTGAAATATTCTATCAGCTAAATAAGCTGTTCCAGGCTTCTGGGAATGTGTGTGTTTGTGTGTGTAGCCTGTTTGATGTTGCTGAACTCTAACACTGAACTCCATGAAGAATTTTAGAAGAAAATACTTTCCCCACAAAGCAGTGAAAATGAATTGTCCCTTCTCCAACAAACATGGTTTGCACAAGGAAAGATGCCTCTGCATGTAAATCTGAGTTGGACTGGTCAATGGGAACGGATTCTTGGGGATTAGACTTATATTGAGTCACACCATTGGTCCACCTAGCTCAGCAGGAGCCAATGTGCAGCCTTCCAGGTGTTGTCGAACTGGCAGCTCCCATCATACCTGACCATTTTGCTGATGATACTAAATTGTGGCCAAACAGATGCCTTTGACAAGCCCACAAGTGTGATCTGTGCACAACAACACTCTCCCCACTTGATTCCCAGCCACTGACATCAGAAAGCATGCCACCTCTGACAATGGAAGTAGAACATGATGGTGAAAGTGTCATAAACCACTTGCAGCTTCAGGCAATTGTTTGGATGCCAGGACAAGCCTTCTGGTCTAGGGAACACATTGCTTTCTAGTCCCAAGCATCACTGTGAAGACAAATGATATATAAAATCCTACATAACAAATCCTAGGCATCATTGTGAGCATGTGCAAAATACTTAAAGCTATTTTAGAACTCTACAAACACAGCAAAACCCTTTATCTGTGATACTTTTTAAGACTCCATGAAAATCCATCACCATTTTAGTGCCAATTTCTCCTAATATAAACATTTATTTCGCTAATATAATGCTTTTCTCTCCCCCCCCCCCGCTAATATAAGCACTTCTATGCATACTTTACCTCAGTACATTCATTTTTGTGCACATTACTTGTCTGGAGAATCTCACTGTAAAACTTGTAGAAGTGCAGGTTTCAAAGGATATCTGTGTGCAGGATCAGCAGTGTGAGGTGAGGAGGTGAAATATACTCAGAGTGGATTTCATGCTCTTTATTCAGCTCATAGTGGTGAGGAGGAATGAAAGTCCCCTCAAAGTATCTGCTTTATATACATTATTTACACAATGGGCTGCACGTGATTATCTAATTCTGGAATTCTCCTGTAGGCCAATCAGGTTGTGGATTCACTTCCATCTGGAGCCGGATTGGCTGGCTCCTGCAGACCAATCATACTGCTGCATTGTTCTAGGACCAATCAGACTGCTGCATTCTGAATCCTACTGTTCTAGGACCAATCAGACTGCTGCATTTTGGATCCTATTGTTCTAGGACCAATCAGACTGCTGCATTTTGGATCCTATTCAACTCAGTACATAACAGGAGGGCTCATGACTCATGCAATTTGTGATGCAGCCCCCATCTGCACTATACATTTAAAGCAGCATCATACCTCTTTAAACAGCCATGGCATCCTTGAAAGAATTCTGGGAAGTATAGTTTGTTAAGGCCAAGAGCTGCTAGGAGATTCCTGTTCTCCTCACAGAGTTCCAACACTCAGAGTCCCTTGGGAAGAGGGATTGGTGTTTAAACTATGAAAACTGTAACTCTTTGAGGGGAATAGGGTTTGTGGTAACAAATGTCAGGGCCCTGACCAAACTTCAGTTCCCAGAATTCTTTGGGGGAAGGTGTGAATTCAGTTCCCAGAATTCTTTGGAGGAAGTGGTACGATTCAATGCTTAGTGCAGATGGTACCTCAATTTTATTTTGAGGCCAGTGAGCTTCACACACCACAGTTCATAGCTCCATTTGGCCTGGTTGATCTCAAGCTGTACAGGGCTAGTTTATTTGCATTTTTAATCCATTTTTTTTAAAAAAAAGCTAGCATTTTGTTTGGGAATTATGTAATGCCAAATGGCTTGTTGCTCTTTTTTGTTAGCGCATATTTTCCATTTAATAATTTAAAACACAATATCCAGCCCTTTGTCATAATACCAGGGCAGCATTTATGCAAACCTCCAGCTGGATGCATATTTATTGGCACCTTTTAATATAGAGAGTTTACATTCCAGCTCTGTTTTATGCTTGCTCTCTCTTCCTCTCTGGTACACTGATGGTCGTGGGGCCATTATTGTTTCAAGTTATAAAATATGGATATCACTACCATGAATATTAGATCTCAATATATGGCCTTCTGAGGCAATTTGAACTGTATAAAACAATGTTTAAACACAGCTAACAGTGAAGAACTTTAAAACGTGCACAGTAAGAACAAAAGGGCCGAGCAAATCATGCAACAATGGACAAAAACAGGCAGTAGCAATAATGGAAAATGCTGAAACCATGGGAATGTCTCAATAGTATAGAGAACCGGGTATACTGTCATGGGACAGGAATCAGCTTCACCTGCAGAACAGCAGCCTGAAGAGAGAGGGAGTGACTCCACCTGCAGCTGATCAGCCTTCAAGGACACAGAGGAGAAGGTACTGATGAGAACCAGCTGGCTTCAGCCTTCTTAAGCAGAGCCAAATGCTGGAAACACTGCTAGTAGTTCCTGGCTCTACCTTGCAGCTTCCTGCTCATCTTGACCCTGGACCCCATAATTATTGGATTCTTTGACCCTTGGACCATGTGGATTGCTGTTTGCCCAACCCTTGGACTGGACCTAACTTTGTATGCTGATACTGCCTCCAGGCAGGTACACCTCAGAGACTCTTCTGGTTGGCTGGTCTCCCACTCCACTGAGCTCACTGAATGAATGCACAGAGGCAGTTATAGGCCCATCCCCCCAATGAATGTCCATTTGATGTTCACTTAAAAGAGTTGTTTGCATGTATGAATAGAAAGCTCCCACATGCAAGAAACAACACCTGACTCCAATTAGCCCTGACTGAAGGTTTCCCAACAGGGGAAGAGGTGTTCCCTGAAGCTGCCTGCACAATAACCCATTTAGCCTGGGCCAGTGGGAAGGGTTGGGCCATGGGAACAATACATTATTTCCAACTTGGTCTGGATGTACGCACAATAGGCTAGGAACTTCTCAGTTGCATGTACAGTACAACTCATCACACAATAGGGCTGTTTACATATTACACTCAACAGATGTACAATCTGCATACCCATGTACATAAGAAGTTGAGCTGTACACACGTACAGTTGTTTACATGCAGATATTTTTACTACACAGCAACAGACCTGCTCCAAGCAGCTGTAAAATGTTAAAAGAAAGAAAGATGCCGCCTCAGACTTCCTTGTAGTAAACAAATTTTTATTTGTTTGTAAAGCTATATGGGTTTTTATAAAGGATTTTTGAGAATTTTCCCTAAAAAGATCCACCCACAAATGGGACACGATGGAGCCTGGCACAGGATGGAAATATGGCAAAACATGTTCTCCTAGTTGTATGTAGTTACTTAGGCCAATACAAAATGGTGGGGTGAGGCAGGCCATGTTCGTGGCATGGATGGGCTTGGATGCTTTCAGGATCCACTTCAGACTCGACTCTGACCTAAAAAGATCTGGACTCCACTGTGAAATGGACCCAAAATCTGGAGTTTACCACCACTTGTAGCTACTGCATAGTTTTCTGCTTGGCATCCTGGTTAGTTTTCTAATGAACTTTGACAGGTATCTATAACTCGCAGCTTCATAGCCCACTTCATGGCTAGTCTTTTGGAATTTGATACCCTTTCAGTTATTGCTCTGAATCAGCTTGTGTTTGTTGGGTTGCTTTGATTTGAACAAGATCCCTGGTGTCACCTCACAACATGACTTTTTGTTTGCAGAAGAGGTTTACAGACTATTCTGTGTCTTGTCTCTTCAGGTTTATCCTATGATATAGATTTCCCCAATGTCTCACATTGTGTGTCATATGTAAGAAGATAAAAGGTTTTTGTGTTTCTTCCCCCCAAAATAAAGATGCTTTAAGTACTCACAGAGGATTGCACGCATCCACCTGAATCTAAAGATCTAGGTAGTGGTTCTATCCATCAATGGCTTTTGTTTTTTTAAAAAAGAGATCCCTGCAAACAGTTGGTTGATTGATGAAACTTCATGTCTGTGGAAACTCTGGCAGAAAGTGCACTCTGTTCCTAAGTGGCTTAGAGCTGCCACTGCTGGGTCTTGTTCTGATAGCTCCAAGGCTGTGATTCGTATTCAGTAAAGGCTAGACAACATCTGCCAAGACTGGACCATATCAGTGTCTGCAGTAGAGCGGGGGGGGGGCAGACCTTTTACAGCTCAAGCTTCTGAAGGCTACATGCTACTGGTGGGCAAGGCCAGAGGCAAAAGTGGACTGAGCAAAAGGTGTAGCCTACATTCTGTTGTTGGTTTGTGTACTGACCTGCATGCACACATCTTTCCATTTAAGCAAGAGGTTCTCTCAAAGTTCAAGAATGTGCAGAAGCACTTGAAGATGTGGAATGGAGCCACTGAGAAGTGCAGACCTTTCAAGTGTCCCTACTTTCTAGGGACAGTCCCGGATTTACAGAAGCCATCCTGGTTTCTGATTTGATCCCAGAATGTCCCACTTTGCCTTACGATGTCCCTATTGTCATCAGAGAAATCTAGGAGAGTATGGTAGGACATCCCTATTTTCATGGGAGAAATGCGACCCCTGTGCCAAGGAGAAAAGTAACTATACAACCTTTAGAAGACTTCTCATGGCTGCCCAGTACAGGGAAGTTTTAAAATGTTTAATCATGTTTTTTGTATAGGCTGGAAGTTGCCCAGAGTGGCTGGGGCTACCCAGTCAGATGGATGTGGTATAAATGTTGTTGCAGTTTTCATCTGCAGGGTATGGAAGTGTATGGAAATTGGGGTATGTGGCCTGGGCTGGGTTACAGAGGACTGGAGGGCTATGTTTTTATCCTCAGACCAAAGGTTTCCCACTCTTGTGGTAGAAGAAAGTCATGATTAACATTGCATGGTATGATGGCATTTAAACTGATGACATGAATTGGTGGGGTTAAGGCTGGTTTCCACTAGGGCTTGTCCCCTTGAGGAATGCTCTATGATTTCCTCCCTAAGCCCATCCATGAATTTTCAGGTTTCATTCAAAAGAAAAAACTGCAAAGTGGTACCTCGGGTTACAGACGCTTCGGGTTACAGACCCCACTAACCCAGAATTAGTACCTCGGGTTAAGAACTTTGCTTCAGGATGAGAACAGAAATCGTGTGGCGGTGGCAGCAGGAGGCCCCATTAGCTAAAGTGGTATCTCAGGTTAAGAACAGTTTCAGGTTAAGAACGGACCTCCAAAATGAATTAAGTTCTTAACCCGAGGTACCACTGTATAGCTAAAATAAGATACAAGGAAAAGCACAGTGTTGTAGGCAGTTGCTCACTAAGCAACACAATCAAACAACAAACATATTAGCTTCCTTATATTTATGTTTTGGCTGCTCTGCAGTGATTCACTGCTGCCAAAGTTCCCCTTCACCATAATGTTTCTGCCTACAGTGCTAGGCAGACACAATCTGGTTTAGGATATTGAAGGGGATGCCAAAACAATGAGGACTGTCACAACTGTAAGACATGAAAATGTTTTTTAGAGCTATTAAATACAGAATTATTTGGGCCTATATACCTGATTCTGTGCAAATAGTACCTGTAATCAATATAGGTTAGTTGAGGAAGAGAGACCAAATTCTGGGCACAGCAGCTGCTATAGATGCTTTCCTCCAAAGATGATTTCTCTCTTTTATAGGCTGATCCTGCTTAATAGCACTGAAAGTAGAAGACAGCATCGAACTTTGCAATTATTTGTTTCATATAATTATATTCCTGGGAGCCATGCCTATTTTTTTCAGATATTTGCCACTAAATGCCAAATGAGCCATGTGCTTAATTTCCATAGGAGGCAACTATGTATCTTGTTTTTCCTCAACCAACTATAGGGAAATGTAGAGTCAGATTGTCATTGTGAAGAGAGCATGCAGGAAGGAATTACTTTGCTCCCCGACTAAGATCAAACTGGGGAGCCCGACAAACACGGCTGGATGACTTGTGGGTAGATGTCTCCAATGGAGTTATTCATTCATTTATAACAGTATTCCTACACCACCATATCATAAAACATCAATATTATGTACAGCACTGTTTCCCTAAGTGTGGTACTCAAATACCCAGGGATACATGAAATGCTTTCAAAGGGTACATGGCAAAAAAATGTAAAACATGATCACAGTTGTTTTAACTGCAGAAAATTATTCAAAGATAAAATAGTGTCATTAAAACTACCTCCAAATTATCTTTGCCGAAGAAGGGGTACCCCAGTAAGACTAAACTTTCTAAAGGATTACACGGTCATTGTATGTTTGGGAAACACTGGTGAAGAGCAGTAAAAAACAAAACACCATTAAAAACCATACAAGTAATCTTGAAAGTGGCTGGCTAATAAATTTAAACAGCTCCAAAGGCCTGTTGGCATAAAAGGGACTTCCAGACATGCCTGAAAATCAAAAGCGAGAATCCCTGCAGATTCGTGTTCTTATGCACCTGCATTATTTTATACTTTGTGGATGTCCCATGATCATATTATAAAGCAGTTATGTTCTGTGTTATAAATCAAGCACTGTTAGGGGTTGTTTCTTCTTGTTTTTCCAATCTATTTTTCATCAATAAAAATTCAGTATGGTGCGAAAAACTTTTTATTCTGATAGAAGAAGAAATTTGGGTTAGAGTGTGTCAGAAACCTCAAGCTTGTTGCTGACATTGCTTCACAACAATGGGGAGGTGTTGTGCAGTGGGGTGGGCCTTTGAACGAAGGAGCAATTCCTTACCAGACTTGCTTTTCATATAAATCCTGGTCCCCAGGATGTCAAGGAAAGGTCTGGGGGGCAGGTGGGAGCTCAAGTTCCTTACAGGAAATTTTGCACCAAAATTAACGTCAAAGTTGTCCCCAGACTCAGAGGTATAGGAGACGAAGCCAGTGACAACATTTGACAACAGACATTTTCTTTTGGCATGGCTACTGATGGCTCCTTGTTTGCTCTTTGTCACCTTTGATTCCCTCACCCCACCCCCAACTGCAACATTTTAAATATTTATTTTGAAAGCTGAAGATGAACTTTTCATTTATCATCCCACACTGAAAGTGGGTGTGAGAGAAAGGGGGCTGGGTGGAAGAAATAATCTTTTTACAATCCAAATACATCACTGTTATGCCAAATTTTCATTGCAGGAGTTCATGCAGTGGTCAGTCCTTATCTGCAGAGCACAAAGATTAGAGCAGGTTTCTAAAGGTCTTCAGATTTTTAAATGTGAGCTTTTCTCTTCAGCGTTCATCCATTTGCTAACACACACACCCCTGATGTCATCTCAGTTTCTCTTAACAGGGGAATATGAGCTTATCGCATTTGCAAATGTACAGATGAGTCAAAATTGGGAAGAAGAGCAATGACTAGGTTTGACTGGATGCAAACTCAAAGAGAAGTAGGAAACGGTGAGGAACTGCTGGGGGAAAAGAGAAGAAAGACTATCTTTATTCCTTGCTCCCCTGAGTTTTTCTCTTTAGGACAGCTTACACATTCAACTCAAAGGCTTGTTCACGTGTTACAATGAATAAAAGAACAGATGGTTTTTATGCATGTACAAGTTTTTCTGTGAAAGTGTACACTTGTTGAGTTGCGCAGCACAACTATTGTGTACAGTGACTGTACGCTCATTGACTGTAACATGTGAACCTGTTTAAATATTTGGAGGTTGTAACCAGTGTTAGTTCTACTCAAAGTAGGCTCATTGAAAGTAATAAACATGATGATCTTAGGTTCATTTATTTCAATAGGTCAACTCTGGAGACAAGTCTTTGCCTGGACTTTGTTCCCATATACCAATTCTCTACAGAGCCACTGAATAACCAACATTTTCAGTATGCCAGGTTAGTCATGTAGCTTGGCCCTCAGAGAAAGTTCGTGAGAGAACAGCGATTTGTGAGCTGGTTCTTGAGAGTAGGTGGAATCTGTTAAGCAAAGTTTCTAATGATGATCCTGCCACAGTAAATAACTTCATTTTCAAAAAGATTAAATCCATCTGCAAGCATAATTTTTTTAAAGGTTATCTCTGAGTTCAGTAGGTATAGTGTACTCTTATCAAACCCAAAGAGCTTGCCATGGGTTTGATAACCCTTAAGCCTCCCCTGTTTTCACATTTCTGCAAGGAGGCAGGAGAGAGAACCAAATGGGAAATAATTGCCTCCTGCAGTAACAGGTTTATCACCATGAAAATATGATTCGTTCCCCTGGAATGTATGCTACTCTCAGATCATCTTGTGCTTCCCCTTAAACTTAGAAATTACATCAGATAGAAGATCCCAGAGAACTCCTTGCTGAGCTCCCATTTGGTGCCATAATAGAGATAATTATTGTGAAGGCAGGAATTGCAGGCTGCTAAGGAACGAACACAATAGTGGTTGTGGCCTCCATCACAAAAAGATATATACAGCTCTGTTATGCGTTCTGCTTTCATTTCTTCATTAGATTTTTTTCACACCAAGATGTTGCTTTTTTTGTTTTTGATGTTAGTTATTTAATGGCAAGCACCTGCAAATCTACTTGCCAGTTTGCCTGGAAAGAGCTCCTCATTAGATGCAGAGCATCCAGCAGTACACAACCCCCACCCCCCAGAAGCTAAGAAAATAAGAAGTGTCCTTTTGGATCAAGCTGTAGGCCCATCATATCTATCATTGTGTTCTCTTAGTGGCCAACCAGTGGCCTTTGGGAAGCTCACAAGTAGGACATAAGCACAATAGCACCAAGCCTACTGGTAAAGCCCAACACTTGGTACCCAGAGATATACTACCTGCAGTGCTGAAATTGGTACACAGCCATCATGGTTAATAGTAATTGACAACTTTATTCCTCTGGCATATTTCATAAAGCCTCTCATAGTCGCCCAAGTTGTTGGCCTTCACTAAATCTTGCAGCAACGAATGCCATAGTTTAATTATTCACTGTCGGAAGAAGTTCCTTTTGTGTGTTCTGAGTCTTCCAGCATTTGGCTTCATTGAATGGCTCTAATTATGTAAAAGGGAGAAAATTTCTATTTTCTGATGCTATTGAGAGGAACAGCAGGCATCTCTTCCAAGTAGTTAGTGGGAGGTGACCTTCTCTTTCCAAGCTCACTGGCTACGTTGAAGGAGAGGCAATAACTCTTTTCAGGACTCACAAAAAGGGCACTGAAGCATTTTACAGAGGGCAGTGTGGATGGCCACACTAGGTCTGCCTCTCCATTGCTATATTTTCCTCACGTCATGGAAAGTGACTATATGAAGTGGGGAGCGTTTTGAATCCATGAATGCTTCCCAAATAATTTAGACTCCTGCTTTTCCAGGTTTCCAAAAACTGGGGAGCCTCCACAAAAAATGTAAGCAATGATGGAATTTCCACACTGATTGATCAGTCATAAGGTATTCCATTAACATTTATTTAATTGAATTGAAGCACTAAATGAAACTCAGTTTTTTAAGTGCAGGTGATACAGACCTCTATCACACAATACTGGATGTGACATTATCTCACAGTGCCTTTTCCTCTTCTCTGCTATTGACAACCAATCTTGTGGCGTGAGGAAACTCGCATTGGCATCACATTGTGTAATACAAGATAGGACATTACCAGAAAAAGGTAAAAAGTAGAGTGTTGACAGCCTAATACCTTAGTTTCACTCTCAGTTCCATGCAAAAGGTGTCATAATACAATATGGTGCTCTGGATATTGGCTGGCTATCCTTCGTCAAGCTGTTTTGGTTGCAAATGGTTAGCAATCATCACCTGTCATTTGCTCAATGGGCAGTTCAAGCTTTAACTAAGTGGAGGAAGCAGTGCTTGAATACAGGTGTTATGATATGTGAGATGTGAATTGTATGTGATTTTCCAGTGTTAATTGCTCTACCAAGGCTGAACCTCTGATCCCTCCTGCAGTCTGCAATGCACACCATGAAATTAACTGAAGAATCTTAATGTGCCTTTATGGCTGCAAAGCCTATCTTCCCTGTTTTAGAAGAAGACTCTCACAAGTAGTGAGAGGAGGGTCACAAAACCTTTGGGGAGTTTTGTAGTTGGAATTTATTTGGAAGAGAGATCTGTGACCTGTACAAAACTGAAATATTATTCAAGTACCATTGCTCTTTGCGGCCCTGATGCAAGATTGGCAACTGTACTTACCTGCTGTAGGAGTGATTGCTTGCTTATCTGTTCTTCGTCTATACTGTATTTCTAAATAAAAGAGGAAAACATGAAGCTTCCACAAATCTTCATTGCTCTTTCATACAAACTCTGTAGGAATTTCCTAAGCCAGGCTAGAACTTTTCACAGCTCAGAAAAGTAGAGAGTATGTTACAATAGCTAAAACATGTGGTTAGAACCAATGAGTGGGTTGAACAGTCTCGGCATCTGCACAACCATACAAACAGGATTGGGTAACTGTTCCATTGATCCCCTAAACGTGATCTCCCCATGACTTGGAGGAAATTAGTTCACATTTATTTATATCACTCATCCCTGGAGAATTGAGGATTAATACTAATTAAATTATCAGTGAATTTCTTGAAATTACTAAATAAATCAGTGTTAGCAAATAACAATAAAAAGAACTAATGATTTAGCAAATGTGCCACAGGCTGCTTTAGCAGACCTTTCTCTGGGCTGCTTACACACTTATTTAAATAATATTTAAAGCATACATTCCCCTCAAAAAACCCTTTGAACTTTAGTTTACTAAGGGGAGGGATTGCAGTTCTGTGAGGGGTAAACTACAGTTCTCAGGGTTTGAGTGTTTGTGTGCTTTATTCCTGGTAACAGAATATTATAATCCAGATCTGCTGGATCTGGATAACTGTGGCCAGTATGGTGCAGAGCCCATGTGAAACAGGATATATTGTTGAGCTTGAACTGCAGGGACTGGGATTCAAATTCTGCTGGGCCATGACGCTCTTTGAATGACCTATAGCAAATGATAACTCTTAGTCAAAATCAGTTTACATGGCTGCTGTGATGTGCAGAATGGATTATCCCATGGCCTCCTTGGAAAAAAGGAGGGATACAGAACGTGTGTGATAAAGAAATGCACATGCAAAACTCCTATTTTGTGGCATTGTGAGTGGTGCAGTAGCAATTCAAGTGAAAGAAAGCGGAATGGTAGACTGGGTATCACTGAATTGCATTTTGGCTTAGCTATGTATACCTCTTTCCTTCCCTGTCCCATGAAAGTAAGTGAACATATGAAATTTATATATATATATATATATATATATATATATATATATATATTCCCATTCGTATATTGGTTTTACTACTCAAACACGTTATATTAAGCATCTTTCTAGGACTGGATCAGGCTCCTCCATAACTTTTATAAATGGAAGCCTGACATCACAATCCTAACTCATTGAGTTGTGTAGGACTTACTCTAAAGTGGCATTCATTTGCCATCTGCGTGAACCTTGGTCCATCTAGATCAGAACTGTCTACACTGCTTGGCAGTGGAGATGCTGGGGATTGAGTCCAGGCCCTTTTGCATGCAAAACAGTTGCTCTGCCACTGAGCTATGGTCCTTCCCCAAGCTAAAAAGCACCATTCAACAGTAGATGCTATTTACACAGGAGCACAGGATGCTGCTTCATACCAAAGTCAGGCCCTTTGTCCATCTAGCTCCTCCTTGTCAACATTGATTGACAGTGGCTCTTGATGGTTTCAGATATGGTAAACTATCTGGAGGTGCTGAGGAATGCACCAGGGACCTTATGCATGCAAAGCAGATCTTCTGTCACTAAGTTATGGCCCTAATCCCCCTTCGGAGATCTCTCTTCCTCCTCCTCCCCCCCTTTTGGGAGATGTCAAAAAGCCACATATTTTCAGTAGCTGATTCACTCCCACCTAAGAATTTATTTCCTGGAGATTAGTCTTCTATGACAGAGCGAATATGTTCCTTCTATGCTTAACTACTCCTTCTAATCCCTTCCAGCAGTCTTTTCATCCTGAGTGGCCTGCTGACCCTAAATGTTTGAATCAGCACATCTGCCTGTAAAACCCGTCATAATTCATGCTTTGTGACAGTACATTGGCACAGCAGTCTGGCCATTGCCTCTTAAGCACCATGTTGCTGGTGCAGCAGGTCACAGGATTAGGCCATTAGGGTATAAATATTTTTCATGACAAAGTGACAGCACAGTTAATGGAGTTTTTGATATATTTGTGGGGGGAACCCAACAACTTGCTAAACGTTTGCGGTGTCTGCAAAGCAAGAAACCTGCTTTGAGTAGGATTGAACCCAGACTATTCCTAAAGGTTTGTTTTTGGATATAGGAAATATTAGCTTATGTGTGTGTATCACATTCATTCCCCCAAAACTGATAATTTTCAAGGGTTCATGCAGTTTCTAAGCAAGTACACCCAGCATAAAGTTGAATGATGGAATTGGCTACCACACAATGTTGTGATGGCCACCAATTTGGCCTTAAAATGAGATTAAATGACGAATAATGGCTATTAGTCACAATGGCTATAAACTACTTTCAGGAACATATGCAGTTGCATGTTCAGACCCAGAGACCTCCCTACTAAATAAAGACAGATTTGACTCAAATTTTAGTTTTGGTTTTTGGCAGAATTTAGGCCACAACTTTATTGATTATAGAAAAGTGAGTGGTTGCATAGGCTCTGGTTTGACTAGCTCCCTACACCCTTGCAGGTAGCGCTCTATCATAGGTCAGCCAAGAGTGAACACCTGAGGAAGGTGAAAAGCCTGGGAGCAGACTCTATTCACTCCCCAGATGCTCCCCTGGACTCAGGCAGGGGCACAACCCCTTTTCGGTGGTTGGCCAAACCAAGTTGAGTCCCTGGATTCCTTTAACGGAATACCCTTCACATAGTGATGGCGGGACCGTTCTCTCATGCCTATCACATGAACCAGTGCCTATCCGCAACCTTACAAGTTGTGACGAATTGCTACGTGGCAGGCGAAACCCAAATGGCAACAGCCAATCAGCCAAGTGGGAAAATTCCTGCTGTGCCCCTGTCCCAACGACAGACGACACACGACGGCATAGCAAGGTCAATCACAAAAGGCCCGAAATATAGGGAGACGTGGGCGGGTGTTCCAATGCACAAGCCGAAAGAGGAAGCTCTGGGTCACGTGCATAGGTTTATATAGGTCCCTCGATCCATTTAGACTGCAACCCCATTGGCCAGATTGAAACCCAGCATTGAGGGACCTACCAATCGGGTGTTGTGGCTATCCAATGGACCCACCCACAACCAAGAGGTCAGTCTCCAGATCTCACCGCAACACATTCCCTCTTTTAGGGAGGACACAATTTATGCGCCAGATGCTAGGGAAAAACTGCCAGAGAAGTCCACTGCACTCGTGTCTTGCTAGTGTGCTCCCTCCCCATAAACATCTGGCTGACTGCTGTAGGAACAGAATTCTAGATTGGTGGGCCTTGGTCTGATCTGGCAGGTTCCTTCTTGTGGTCTAAAGGAACATGCCCAACAGCCAAAGTGCTTTCCAACCCAGCTTTTTCACTTTCCAAACTGCTGCTTCACTGGCACATAATGAACCTATGCTCCCACAAGAGGTGGTGATGGCTACCAACTTGGATGACTTTAAATGTCTAATTCATGCAGGATAAGACTGTTAAGGAGTGCAGTTCTTAATGGGTTAATTGCATTAAGGAGCAAAGAGCTGACTCATTCTCATTCTTGAGATGCACTTGACTGAATCTGCTGACTTCCTTATTGGTGTTACTGGACAGATTAGGCATATAACTTTGTGTATAAAGGGGCTCATCTTACATTGTGGGCTGTGCATCTTTGGAAGTGGGCCATTGGTCACTGGCAGGAAGGACTGAATCATTGCAGAACTGTGAAGTTAGCCGAATGCTTTGCACATATAAGAAAAAACTTGGAGAATTGCCAGACTTCAGGACTCTGAGACCTCTAAGCTTTTGCAGACCGTTAATGCGCCTCTCTGGTCTGTAGCTTCCTGGGGTTCAGCACAACAGTTCTCAAGCTGCTTTATTCAATGGGAAGTTCATTGCTCTAGCCTAGTTATGAAGGAGGGCTGCACATGCCTCCGTTCAGTGAGGATTATCAGTCCTAAGTCAGTGTCAATGCTTTTCCCAGTAAGTATGGATAGCGATCGGTAGCTAGGAAGTGACAGCTCAGTTCTAGCCATGCATACTTGGAAGTAAAGGAATTTAACAAGGCTTACTCCCAGTTAAGTATGGCTAGGGTTGCAGCCTTGGTCCCATTGAATGGATTGTGCCCACGTAAACATTACAAGGTTAACTGTTGGCCATCATGTACCCCTTATTTTGTGGGGAGGGGGGCAGAGTGGCTGTGAAGTGTTAAGAGAGTCTAAGCTCAGGGCAGCCCCTCCCAACAGCCACTTTTGCCTGCTTTTCTTCCTGTGTCTTCAGCCCCCTGGTTCCACAAACTAAGCAGATGAGAGACTGTGGGCTCTGGGTTGCCTTTCTTAGCCCAAATTCAGCCAGTGGACTCATTGCCTGAACACTGTTGGGTGACCCAATGCTAGGACACACCAGCCTTCATCAGACCTTCACATCCACAGGGAACAGTTAATCCATAGAATTAAAGCATTCACAACTAAATTGATGGGGATTCATTTCATTTTAGCAGTATTTTTAGACAAATAATGTGGATGTTGTGGTAAAGTGATTTTTGGGTGGGGGGGGGCACATGCATACAGTTCCTTGCCTAGGGTGCAAGGCAGCCTAGGAATGCATCTGCTCCACACCAACCTAGAGAATAGGTTCCCATGCTTCCCAGACAGATTTGCATGGCATTGACCCTTCTGTATTGTAAACACAGTGGTAGTTCCAAGGCTTATCTTCTTCATAAGCTTTACAGGAGGACCATTGTGTGCCTTGTTCTTGGCAACCAGATTTTGAAGTCCCCTTTCTGTTCACGTTCACTGAATTCCATGCAAAAGAAAAAAGCACCAGTGCAAGAATCTCTTAGTAAAACATTAATCTTGGATCACAGGTTTATTGTATGGATTTTGCAACACAGCCCATTTTACAAACATTGTCTGGGAAACATTTACAAGAATAAATAAGATGGACTTGCAGTTGTAAAAAAAGATTACACCACTGTAATGTACAGTCAAAAAATATATCTGATATTCATTGACTTGACATTTTTTTTTTACCTTCCCTTCTTGTAAACTAGAAAGAAAAGAACTCTGAACGCACAGTGCTGATTTTTTTGTATTTATATATTTTTTCTTTCCCCCCCTTTTTAAATACGTGCTTTATCTATCAAACATCCAAACTGTACAAGTGAGCTTAATTGGTAACCTTAAGCATCCAGGGGATACTGCAAATGAAAATAAATTTAGCTCTCATGCAAGAACCCCTCCCAGCTAGCAAAGAGTTGGATCAAAGGAGCTAATACAGGGAACTTCTAGCTAGCTTGGGATATTGATGGCACAGTTATAACCCCCTTAGCCTTGCAGGGAGAACATAACAAGAATGCTGTTGGCACAATACCTTTGTTGGATGCCAGTACCTCTTGGTTTCAACAGGGAGTGGGCGGGGTGGGGGGTGGGAACAGAAAAGAGGAAAAAGAAAGGGGTAGATCAGTGCTTAACCCAGCCCTTCCTAAATGATCTGTGCAGGCCAGATGAAGTGAATTTGCAATTGCAATTTTTTTTTTTAAAAAAAATGTGTGAATAGGACCTGATTCTCAAAGCTATTTTTAATCTGGGGAAAAGCCACCAAAATGTGACACACACCCCCAGTCACAGTAGGGGTATGTGTGTTTGTATGTTTTTCAGGATAGGGTAAGTTGCATTCTAAACAAAACTTACAGGACTGCTTTTTGATGCCAATTGTAAAAGTAACCTTTGTGTGACATTTCTCAGACACAAAGGGTTCTGTGAATTGGGTCTTAAATGATTTAAAAAGAAGGGAATGGCAGAGAGAGATGATAACAGGGCAAGAATGTCACAAATATGAACAATTAATTTCAGCCATAACTGCTTGGACTTTTTACCAAAAGCTTGCGGGCAAACAGCAAATGATGAGACATGTTAACTCTTCCTTTTGCAGCTGCAGCCTAACATTGCTTCTGGAAAGCTACACACACAAAGCAGGCAGTGGGATTCTTAGACACCAAACCTCCATAGTTTCACCCACAACCTCAAGCTGTTATCAATGTTTTACATGCACCTTCTTAGTGCAGCACCACATGATCGGTTAAAGCTAATGCCATTGGGATGAATAACTGCAATGAATGAAACCAGCATGAGGTCCAAATTAGTGGCAAAAACTGTTCTTTGGGTTTGAAAAGGAGAAGTGTGTTCAGGCCTCATTTCTCAAACATTCGCTCTGCCCCAAAACCTATAAACACCACCTTTTTTTGTCATACATTTTTTCTCATTACCAAGCTTGAGTTGTTTTGGTGTCCGAGACATGGGCAAGAATTTATGGCAGAGACACCTTTGTTGAAAAAGTACAAGAAAAATGATCTCTTTTTCGTAAAGGGCAATCTGGTTTCTAGTGGCGCAGAGAGATTTCAGAGATTTACTGTTATCGTGTTTGGGTTCAGCCAGGCACTTGCCGCAGCTGCTGCCACCTTCTCTTAAAAAACAGATGAGCTACTTTTAAAAATAGTCTCTAGCTGTTAGGTCTGTGAAGAGCTCCTCAAGAAAGTAAGCCAATCATAAGGTGAGGAGATGTTCACATTGACTGTGCACAAAACCTCGAACAAACGCTTCTGTGTGTGTGTGTGTGTGTGTGTGTGTGTTTGTGTGTGTGAAATTCTTCATCTCCTCAGTGAGGTGTTTTTCCTCCACCACTCTGCCTCCCCAGCCAGACTGTGATAGAAAAATAGACGCTAACATTTGCAGTTCTATTCCTGACATAACAAAGGTGAGCGAGAAGAATACAGCGGTGTTGCTTAATTAGTTCCAAGGTAGCATCGTTTTGACTTTGAAAGTTGTGAGGCATATTGGGAAATTTCTTCCTGGTTAAATATTTCTGCCAACAAGGTGGAGGAACAATGCTGAAACCTAAATGCACTTTTTGATCTGTTCAAGGCCAACTTGTCAGCATCCACATAAGAAGCACATACAGCATACTGGCATGATTTGAATAGATTCCCCCCCCCCACTCCCATCATCCTGTGCTCAATATTAATTTCATTTCAGCTTGTCTCATTTATTTCAAGGGTGGTGGAGGCTGGAGAATGTCAAGCACTCCTCAAGCCTAAAATAATCTTTAACAATACAGAATCAATACTCTTCTCAAAGGCACTGCTGAATGAGCTTTATAGCCTTGAATGGCTGGCGAGCATGAACTAAAGCATAAGTTGGTGAGGGATGCAGGGAGCAGCAGGTGAGGTTGCCATTACCTGGAAGTACAACTCCTTTAACTCAGCAGGATGTGTAGAAAAGTGTAGGATTGTGCTATATACCACAGAATAGTTTTCTCTCTGGAATGTCCCAGATGCAGCTCATGGTAAATCTCTTAACTTTGGAATCCATGTGTAGAAGGTTTCTGTGTAGTTACCATGGACCAAGCATGAAAAGACTATTTGTGTTCTACGACATGGCATACAAACCAGATTGTGCAAAACTACAACCTCCAATAACTCCAACTCACCTTCCTTCTCCCTCTCTCTGACTTTTCCCAATCCCTCCTTCCCTAACACATATACAGTGGTACCTTGGTTCTCAAATGCCTTAGTCACCTTCCTTCTCCCTCTCTCTGACTTCTCCCATTCCCTCCTTCCCTAACACATATACAGTGGTACCTTGGTTCTCAAATGCCTTGGTACTCAAACAACTTGGAACACAAACACTGCAAACCCGGAAGTAAGTGTTCTGGTTTGCAAGCTTTGTTCAGAAGCTGAACATGCTCCGATTTGAGCGCCACGCTTCCAATTTGAGTGTTACTCTGTGGTCTGTCTGTTTTTGCTATTTATTTTGCATTTTTGTTTTTGCGGCTCTTTTTGTTTTGTTTTTGTGACTGTGCGGAACCCAGTTCAGCTACTGATTGATTGTATGACTGCAATACATTGTTTGTTGCTTTCATTTTGTGGATCAATGGTCTCATTAGATAGTAAAATCCATGCTAAATTGCTGTTTTAGGGGTTGTTTTTAAAAGTCTGGAATAGATTAATCCATTTTGCATTACTTTCTATGGGAAGGCGCGTCTTGGTTTTGGAACGGACTTCGGGAACAGATTAAGTTTGAAAACCAAGGTACCACTGTATACACATTCCTAGACTATTGCTGCAGTAGGATAAACTTTAGTAACACTATTGCTGGATTCAGGCAGCCATATTTTTCAACAACCAGTGCTTCTGCTTCCACACAATGGTGGAAACCAAGTATAACCTGCCAGTATTTAAAATGCAACAAAATTCACTGCCATCCCAACTTTACCAGGCTTCCCACAGCTATCCTTACTGGAGCTTCATTAATGTCTGTTAGGTGGTCATGGTGAAGCCCCTGTTCTCTAGCTCATTGTCCTGTGACAGCAAAATAAAAGTGAGCAGTCTCGTAAGGCTGATGAATCAGATAATGTAAAGCATTCCACACGAGTTGCATTCTTTTAAAATGTAATAATATGGGGCAATAAATGATGATAGGATGGATTGCTAGTCCAGTAGGACTTGGGGGAAAGTACATTTGGATATTAGCTGGAGATGGCCTTCTGATAGGGACAACAAGCTTGCACATTGTAATTGCTAAAAACAAAGCTTGCGCTAAGGTTTGCAGAAAAGCAAAATATAAATAAGTAAATAAAAATAACAGCAATTATACCAATGAGTCATCACTCAACACTATTGTATTACTGATGCTCAAATTTCAAGGAACATATCAAGCACAGCCTTTTGGCTCTTTAATGCACAGTCAATGGTCAATATAACGATCATCTGTGTACAGTCTAATGCCGCACACATTTTTTCCTAGCTCAGTTAAGAAAATGAGGTCACATTTCTGCCCTCTTTCACTTTCACACACACACACACACACCAGTAAACACTATACATATCTGTTCTAATTAACTGCCCACATGGAGCCCCTTTGGAAGCTGGGAGTTCATCTCAAGGACTTCTGCTATTATGTCATTAGAAAATAATCATAATAAGACCTCCTACACAGTTTTGCCATGTGAATGCTGCAGCTGAAGAAAAAAAAAAAGCATTTACTTGACATTCTGGAGAGGTTTGCTTTGCATTACTTGTTCTTAATGTGAACAGGGAACAAATCTAAGAAAACAAGACCTACAATCAGTTTAATTGGCAGGGACCTGAAAGGAGTCTACCATGGCAGTGTTCCCTCTTTCATACCACTTCCAAAATGCTCTTCAGGTCTATTGTCTTGTCTCCAACCTTGCTGAGTGAATCTTGCTTAGTGCATCTCTGTCTTCCCCCCTGCCCCGGCCACTCAGCTGTTGACTGCACTGATTTAATTTGGTTTTAGGTATTCTAATTTATATATGTGATTTTTTTAAAAGTGCATTTTCTTAGATTTGAAATATGTGTGCATATATCACATTGAGCTATAAAAAAGAAGGTCTGATTCTAGGATGAGCTCTCTCATTCAGCATCATGTTTTTACCAAGCAGATGCGCCAGTGCTCTGAGTTCACAAAACATTTCCTGGTGCAATGTAACAAGGTCTGTGACCAAGTACATTAGCTAATAATGACATTATTGACTTCCACAAGCTTCTCTTTGTACTCTCACATACAGCATCAGAAACAAAGGAGTTCAAATCTGTACTTTTCCTTTTACCAACTGAATTCCCAGAAAGGCTGCACTCTCACTTGTGATACTTTTCTTCTCTCTTCTCTCTGTTCCTCTCTACCTCCCCATCCCCTCTCTTTCACTCTTTCAGTGTTTGCATTCCCAACCTGATAATTTTTAGGGGCTGGTGTGCTGATTCAGTGCACCATTACCACCAACTTCATGCCATGAGCCAATGTGGATCTTCCCACCGCATCTACACGCACTGGTGTGTGCATAGCAGACTGGGTGGAATCAGGGGATCAACATCAGTAAAGGGATTAGCACTAGAAAATGGCATGCGGCGTCAAACATACCATAGTACCTGTTTTCAGGTACTGTTGTCTCCTCTTCTAGCTCCATGCCAAACTGAGAGCATGGGATGCTCCCATTTAGACATATCTTCAGCTCATCCTTATGGCTGCCTTTCTTCCATGTCCCTTCTCTCTCTCTCTAAATAACATTGAACATATGTATGCTATAGTTCACCTTTTGTGATTCTTGATTCCAGTATCTGATCATAAAATGGGCCATTCATCAGCTCCAGATTTTGACCAAAGAACAGGTTCACATGTTTCCAACAACACCAGAGCCATCTGTTTCTTCCAGATTATTATATGCCCCAAACAGGTTTTCTCCCCTCCCTGGGTGCAGAGGAATTGCAACATGACCCCACTGCATTGACAATGGTAGGCCTGGTATGCAATTCACAATGGTTCCACCATCACCCCTGTTTCAGATACATTGGCTTTCAATGCTGCAACTTCCTTAGCTGCAATAGTGTTATTTACTTCCACATTTAAAACAAAGATTGTTTCACTGGGATTTAATGATTTTACCCTCCCAGTGAACTTGTAAAAATATATATCTTGAGAGCAAAAGGGATTACTAATTAAAGGTGCCTTCTAAATTAAAATGTCTTGCAGTATTGCGACTGTTATTTATTTATTTATTTATTTATTTATTTATTATATCTTTTTTTTTAAAAAAAGGAAATTAACACTATATTTCAAAGGCCAAAAATCAATGTGTCTAAAGCCTGAGTGCCTAGTTATTAATGAAATGACCAGAGGATAGAATCACATCAGCAGGGGTTTGTATGGAATTATTTCTGATTAACAGAAAAACTCCCCCCCCCCTCAATCGCCAACCTGCAGTTGAAATGAATAAGCCAAGGAAAGTAGTAATACCCATGCCAGCAATTCAAGTGTTTCTTACACAGATAATCAGGGCTAAACAAAATGTTTCAAGAAAGGTGCAACTTTCACAATTATGAAAAAGAGATGTCATGAGCCTCCGGACTTGTCATGTAAGGAGAAGGATTTGATCCTCCTGCCTTAGTTAGGTTTCCTATATGTTGTTCTAATCAGGGCAAATAGCAGCTTTGGGGGTCAGTGATTTTCATTGAGAAAACTACATGGCAGGGGATATGTCCACACATCTTGGCCATCATGTCTGGTTTGATTCCTTGCAGGGATCAGGCCAGGATGCCAGCTCTGGCCTGTGTGAGAAATTGGCTGGATTTTAAATTGCGTCAGCTGAGTCAAGCGATCAGCATTTTTACTACAGTACACAACACGCTTTCCCACCCTACCCCACTGTAAAACCCATTCTTTGTTCTTCTCTCAGCTTTTACCACCTGCACACACTGTTGAGTGGAGCATTTTGTGACTCAAATTTATTTGATGACTGATCTACTCACAACTGAACTGTTGAATATGATTGTGTATTTAATTGTTTTGTTGTTCATCTTTGTTTCAACTGTGAGCTTTTCTGATGAAATCTTCAACAAAGGTAAAGAAAACCAACAACCCAACTTTCTGCCCAGCTGTTTGGAGTTATCATGAGGAGACTGAAAAAGAAATAGATTGGGGTTAGGGTTCTGGGGCTTACTAGACCCAATTAGTGCAGTTTGTGGGGGCACTGTGGAATAGCTTCCTAATTCTACCTGACTAAGACAGTGTTCTTGCTCTATTTTGAAACGGATTTTTAAAAGTATATTGAACTCTAGGTAGGGTTGTGACCTTCCTGTTGCAGATAAGTAGCCTGTACAGGAAGTAATTTGACAATATTATTGTTATGGGTTTGGGGAGGGGGAAAGTAGGCTGAATGCGGAGACCGTCCTAACCCCTGGATCCAGCAAATGTAAAATATAAGCCAGGCTAGCTTTCTGTTGAGGTGATGTTAAGGGAAGCAAAGGAAAGGGGCTCTGTGCAAGATGGCAAATGGGTGGAGCCCTCTCCCAGCTTGCGGCTGGTTTGAAAGGAAGGAAACATGAACCCTGGGTAACTGCTTGGAACCCCTGGAATCTCACATTGCTCAGAGATTGGGGTGACGTGAGTCTACCAGGGTGGATGGTGGGAGCATTAATCGCCTGTGAAAATTGCTGAACATTTGCAAATTATATGGATGCAATGAGTGATAATGGTTCAGGCCTACATTATAGTATTTTAGAGACTTCTGTGCTTTCAAATAGGATAAGCGATGTACGACGACGCCAGTTACGTGTGTAATGATGATGGGAAAATGCACTGTGAATATGGCAGTGCATATCCTCTTTTGCATGTACGCCTAAATACAGTTACCTGGAGTGTAAGACCCACTGGAATCATTCAGACTTACTTCTTGGTAGAATATATGAGGCAAGCATTTGGAAAGATAAAAATGTAAAGGGGCATCTGTGAGACCATAAAGCTGGCATGTGATGAGCCAAGATGGGCGAAGAGCTCTTGGGAGATGCTACAGCTAAGACTACTTTCCAGGCAATTATACTTGTCATGTGTCAGGTTTGGCCATCACATCTTGCACAATGGCTCCTGTCATCTGGGAGGATAGAGCTGCTGCTGCACAACCCCACACTAGCACACATGATGGACTGAGTTGAAACCGATGGAGACAATATTTTTTCTTTCTTTCTGCACCTCTTTAAAGAAGCCTGATGGCTAAACATATAAAAATACATGAACAGCTATAACAGCTGCATCATTTCAATAGGGTTGGCTGCCCACAATGAAACAGCAACCAGCCATTGCATATTATCCAATTTACACACGGTCTTACAGCTTCAAAATATAATTGTTGACCTGAGACAGCAAGGCAGAATTGTCCAGTGTATGTTTCCAAGAATTGCTTCTTAGGATTTCACAGAAAAATCTGCAGAAGAAAACTTCCCCCCGTCTTCCTTAATATACCAACAACAACCTTCTCTGTGTGCTTGCCAACTTCTACCTGAATTCTGTCCTTTTGAAAGGGAAAAACAACAACAGTTCCTATATTTGGAGACGGGTATAGCATACTCCTCTTGCCTTTTACAAATTCAGAAAAGCTAAGTGTTCTGTTTTGAGGCATAACCATCAATTTACCATGTACCAATCTGGAATTGGATTGTTTGGAGAGCTGTCAGATCTCACGTACATTGTGACAATTCTATACTTTACCAATCTCCTTTGTTCTGAGTTATGAATACTCTACATCATCTCTCGACTCTCACAGTCAGATAGGTCTACATCACATTGCTTGTTTTGAGAATTTTGATTGGCAAGGTTAACCTGTAAACCTGACTATGCTGCAAACTCATGAGTTCACATGTTATATTTCCCCTAATAACTCAGTTCATTAGATGGTGTGAAACTTCTGTCACCCATTCTTACAGGTTTAGTTATAGCAGACTAGTGCCCCTTGCCAAAACAGGGAGTTGCATCTCTGATGAGCCTGCCAGACTGACCATTATCACCTATTCTCTTACAGAACTTGCCCTCAGAAAATGACTATATAGAAGGTGCAGACAACCTCCAAGCTGCGTGTACTGCAAAACAACCAGCAGATATATAACAAGCCTGCCCCTCCATGACATCCTGCTTTTAAAGAGACACTGTACACAAACAAGTACTTAAGGTAAAACTCAATTAACTTCATTACAAACCAAAGACCAATAATTGTTTGAAGCATGAAGATAATTTTAGGGTGTCTTTGATTTAGATGGCTAGGAGGTGCAATTTAACAGAACTGCTTCACCAGTGCTGCAGCCGCTATGAACCAACCCATGCACAACATTGGAAATTGAGTAGCACTGTGTAGCAACCAAGGCAGCAAATTCACCAACAGCCTCTTGGTTCCATGGCCTGCTTCTAAGACAATGGGAGCAGACAGAAAATTACAGCTTCATTGCAGTGGCCTTTTCATTTGAAAAACTGATCACAAAGACTCACTGTGCTGAAAGCCTTAGCGTGGGTCTACTGAAGCTTTCCTCTTTTGCCAAATGGCTGATATAGAAAACTAAAAAGATAAAGTGAGGATTTGTGGGGGAGGCGAAGAGAAAGAGGAGTTGAAAGGCGACTGATTATTCCAGTAATCCCCCTTCCCCATTCGTATCAAGGAGAAACAAAAATACACATCCAAAATGGCAGAGTGAAGCAGTCAGAAAGGATTAGAAATCAGAGTCTTCCAGCCTGCCTCGTGGCTTGCCAATTTGTACAGTAGGTTGTTTAAAAAGTGAGAGACGTTCCTGGAGAAAGCAGATGGTAGCAGATCCCTCCTCCTTCCAATGGCACTGAGATCTGACCTGGTCTCTCGCTCCAGGTGGAAGAGCTTTGCTTTCCTCACCCCATTGCTCCTTTTAAGTACGAGGGGAACCAGTGCCCTTCAGACATCAGGGCTTTGGGAATTCAGCAAGCTCTCCACCTTTCATGGGCTAAAATGAACTCAAGTATTCCAGTGCAACCTCATATACAAATTTATATTGTTCCTAAAAGAGAAGAAAAAGAGAGCCTAATGAGAAAAAAGAGTGATTACAAGCCTCATCCTCCTGTTCTACTTGAGCACGTGAGTTTAGATTGTCTCCAATATGAGTCCTGTTCAGAGTATGCCCATTGAAATTAATGGACAATGTGTCTACTCTGAGCAGGGATGTAAGGAGATGGCTGTTTCCACTGCTTTTTTCTTGAAAAAGTGTTTAGGGTTACTCTCATTTTCCTACTCATATTGAAATACTTCCCCTCAAAGAAGCCAAACTTAAATTCACAAAATGTTTAGGGGTATGCGTCCACCCAGAAAAAAGCACTGGTTATTTCCATCCAGTCCTGGGTTTATTGTGATAAGCACTGTATCCATTTCAGGGGTGCCAACTATAGGGGGCTCTAAGTCCCTGAATCACCCACAAAAATTGTGGGTGCTCGGCACCCACACCGCAAGGCCTGCATGCAACTTCTGAGGTCTCGCAAGACCTCGGAAAGCATCTCTGAGGTCTCATGAGGTCATCAGGTACCACCAGAAATCAGGTTCTGAGGCTGGGAATGCGGTGGCATGATTAATTTCAGTAGAGGTTAAACATCAAAAACAATGCAGTAAATAACATAATTATTTCCTTAACGTTTGCAAACTAGTAGGGGGGCACACTAGTTCCAATGGGCTATGCATGTTGACATGTAATTCTAAAAGGGCTTTAAATTATAGCACAAATATTTATGGCTTGCAACTTATTGGGAGGAGTTATGTGTGCACATGTAGGAAACATAAAGCTTTTAAAGCTCCTTGTTAGCTGTCTGATGTCTATTGAAACTGATGAAGACAGTCACAACCAAGTGAAGCTGGGTGGCAGTGGGGGTGATAACATTTGTTTATTTTCAGGGGAAAATTTTTTATCTTTCAATATCCAGAATGAAATGTGGCCAAGATAATGCATACCCAGCACTATTCATTTCTAATACTTGTGTCTCTTTGTTACTTGAACCTTCACTTGTATTCCTCCAAAGGCCAACATAAGAGGCCTTTGAGATCCCTTCTCAATGTTCCACAGACAGAAATGGTATGTTATGCATTAACACTAGAGGGTCTTCTGTGTGGTGGCACCCCAGTTTAAGTTGGTGCCTAGTGCCTCAACAATGAAGGGTGAGGTGGAAGTGAATCAAATTAATTGGCAATCGCTCCAAAAACACAAAGCATCCGAGCTGAAGCGTAGGGCCAAATTCAACTAAGTTCTTGCGCTAGCAGAAGCCAGCATGTTGAATCCCGCTAGCATAATGGGACCTACTCTGGTTCTCCCCAGATCTGCTCAGAAGATTCAGGAGAACTCACTGTGCAGGGGGCAGGAGGGTAGCGCATTTCATCTTGCAAACACAAATGCTTGTGGTGGCTGATGGAACGGTTCTCCTTAGCCTGATGTTGAATTCCACCCACAGAATTTAATTAAAAACTGGCCCATTGTGTAAGCATCTCACTAGAGATGCATTCCTACACCCTAACCCAGCCTGCAGTACTTACCAGTGTCTCCACCATGTTGGATTTGTTGTTCCGTAGGGTTTTCACTATGTGAAAAACATCAATGATGTTCTGCTGCTGGATCATTTCACACACACTGCAGATTGCACAGAAGGTGCCACTGCGGCCACCCCCATTCCTAGGTGCATAAGGAAAGACATGGGGAAAGTAGGGGAATTTGTATTAGCTGAGGACTTCGAGGAGTGGCTTATTTGTCTCTCTCTCTCTCTCTCTCTCTCTCTCTCTCTCTCTCTCTCTCTCTCCCCCCCCCCCATCCTGCCATGCAATGTGCCCTACTGCATTTACAAAGCTGCCCATGGAAGTAGCAGACACCAACTGAAATATACTCAGAGTCGCACAGTGATTTCCTGCTCTTTATTCAGCTCATAGTGGTGAGGAGGAATGAATGAATGTCCCCTCACAGTATCTGCTTTATATACATTATTTACACAATGGGCTGCACATGATTGGCTAATTCTGGAATTCTACTGTAAGCCAATCAGGTTGTGGATTCACTTCTATCTGGAGCAGGATTGGGTGGTTCCTGCCAACCAATCATACTGCTGCATTGTTCTAGGACCAATCAGACTGCTGCATTCTGAATCCTATTGTTCTAGGACCAATCAGACTGCTGCCTTTTGGATCCTATTGTTCTAGGACCAATCAGACTGCTACAGTTTGGATCCTATTCAACTCAGTACATAACACCCCTCCCCTCTAAGTTCCAGTCCTGCCCGGGAGGTCGCATTCATAGTCCTCAAGGTATGCCGGCGGCCTACGTGTGCGTTGTGGCCTGGGGTGTTCCCTGGTCCGGGCTCCGGGTTCTGGCTCGTGTTCCAAGGATGCTGGCTGTGATGCGGCTGTTTGGTCTGGTGCAACCGGCTCGCTCAGTCGTGGTTCTGGTTCCGGTGTCCTTTCGGCCTCACGGGTCCTCTCTGTATTTACTGATTCTGCCTCTCCTGCTGGCCCCTCCTGCTCTATGGGCCTCACTGCCCCGCTGTTCCCTTGGGACTCCTCTGACCTGTCCTCCTCCTGGTTTTCTCCCGGGAATCGTCGCCGTATCTGGTCGCAGTGGCGGCGCCAGCATTGCCCCCCATCCGTTAGCACCTCGTACGACGCGGGGCCAGTGACCCTGGTGATTGTGGCGGGTACCCATGCTGGGCCTGCCCCAAAATTCTTTGCGTACACTGGGTCCTGGGCCTCGAAGGTCCGGGGGTTCCTGCCTTCCCCCACCACTACCTCATCCTGAGCTCTATCGGGGTGAAGGCGGTCCAATCTGATTGCAAGGCGCCGACCCATTAGTAGTTCAGCGGGGCTCCGGCCAGTCGTTGAGCTGGGGGTGCTGTGCTGTGCTAGAAGGAATGTGGCAAGGCGGTACTCCCAGTCCCCTTGCGTCATGCGGCGAAGGGTGTCCTTGGTGGTCCGCACCATGCGTTCTGCTTGGCCATTGGTGGCAGGGTGGAACGGCGCCGAACGGATGTGGCGGATGGCGTTCTGCGCTGTGAAGGTTTGGAATTCTCCTGACGTAAATGCAGTCCCGTTGTCTGAGACGAGAGTGTCAGGGAGCCCGTGGGTTGCAAACAGCCTGCGTAGTACCCGGATGGCTGCGGACGTGGAAGTGGACGGTACCAGTGCGACTTCCAGCCATTTGGTGTAGGAGTCCACCACTATGAAGAATGTTTTCCCCTGAAAGGGGCCAGCGAAATCCACATGCAGGCGTGACCATGGTGCTCGGGCGGACTCCCAGGACTGGACTGGGGCCCTTGGGGGATCTGGGCGGGATTCTTGGCAGGCCTGGCAGTGTTTGACCCAGGCCTCTATCTCTCCATCGATCCCCGGCCACCACACATAACTCCTGGCAAGGGCCTTCATTCTTACTACCCCTGGATGTGTCTCGTGTAGGGCTGTGAGGACCCTTTTGCAGAGGGGCTGGGGAACAACGACTCTGCTTCCCCATAACAGGCACCCCTTGTGGGCCGACAGTTCATGTTTGCGGGTTGTGTAGCCGGCGAATTCTGGCCCGGGGCTGCTGCTGGGCCATCCCCTCCACACCCAGTCCAGGACCCGGGAGATGACCCTATCTTTCTTGGAATGGTGTGCAACTTCTTGTGCCTGAATGGGGCGGTCGGGAAGCAGCTCCAGGCTCATAACCTCTTGTGCAGGTGCTGGGTCAGGGCCTGTTTCCGGTAGTGGTAGCCTGCTGAGGGCGTCCGCATGGCCCATCGCCTTCCCAGGTCGGTGAATCAGTGCATACTGGTAGCTGGCAAGGAAAATTGACCACCTGAGGACGCGAGGAGACAGCACTTGGGGGGTCTGCTTTTCGGGGGCAAACAAGCCAAGCAACGGCTTGTGGTCAGTCACCACGGTGAAGGGCCGCCCGTACAAGAAATCATGGAATTTTTTTACTCCCTTTACGATTGCCAGACCCTCCTTGTCGATTTGCGAGTAGTTCCGCTCGGTTGTGTTGAGTGTCTGGGAAAAGTACGCCACCGGTACCTCTCTTCCATCCGGGAGTTGGTGCCCCAGGACAGCTCCAATGCCATAGGGTGAGGCGTCGCATGCTAGCACCACCGGCAGCCTCTCGTCGAAGTGTGCCAAGACCGAGTTTGAGACAAGCAAGTCCTTGACTGCCTGGAATGCGGCCTCCTGGCGCTGGCCCCACACCCAAGGGGCCCGCTTGTCCAGGAGTCTGTGTAGGGGCTCCGCTACCGCCGCCTTGTGGGGAAGGAAGGAATGGTAAAAGTTCAATAGTCCCAAGAAGGCCTGAAGTTCAGTCTTGCTCTTGGGCGCTGGGGCATCACAAATGGCCCGTACCTTGTCCCCAGTCGGGTGGACCCCTTCTGCGTCCACCATAAATCCCAGGAAGTCCACCTGAGGCACTCCTAGTAGACATTTTTCCCGCTTCACCTTGAGACCCGCCGTCTGGAAACGGTGCAGAACGGTGCGGAGGCGGTCCTCAAACTCCTCTGGTGTGGGGCCGGCAATCAACACATCATCGAAGAAGGGGGTGACGCCAGGAATCCCTTTAAGGAGAGAGTCCATTATATTCTGGAATATGCCTGGTGCCACGCTGACACCGAATTGCAGCCGCTTTACCCTGAACGCTCCTCTGTGCGTCACAATCGTCTGTGCCTCTGCTGTGGCCTCATCTACTGGCAGCTGTTGATATGCTTGGGCCAAGTCCAGCTTGCCAAAAATTTTCGACCCAGCCAGGGTGGCAAGGACATGGCTGACCACTGGCACTGGGTATGCGTGGGCCGTGAGGGCCTTGTTTATGGTACATTTGTAGTCTGCGCAGATGCGGACCGAACCATTAGGCTTGACGGGTGTGACGATTGGGGTTTCCCAGGGAGCATTAGGCACCGGCTCCAGCACTCCTTGCTCTACGAGTCGGTCCAATTCCTCGTCTATACGGGGTTTCAAGGCGAACGGGACCCGGCGGGCCTTGAGCCTGACCGGTCGTACTGCGGGGTCAAGCTGTAGCGCAATGGGGGGGCCGTATACTGTCCCAATTTCCCATCGAAAACCCCTGGAAATTCCTTGCATATGGCGTCCACGTCCACTTGTAAGCTAGTGTGGTTCACCCCGGTGACAGCTAGCCCCAGTGGTCCAAACCATGCCAATCCCAGTAAGCTAATGTAGGGGCCCTTGACCACAAGCAAGTCCAGTTGCCGCGTCCGCCCTCGGTATTGCACCCTGAAGGTCCCCACCCCCATTGTGGGGACCTTACGTTTCTGGAAGTCCCGGAGGGTGAATGGGGCCGGCCTGAGTTTGGGACCCCCAGTGGGACACAGTTTCCTTAAGGTCCTTGCCGAGATTATGGATAGAGTTGAACCCGTGTCAAGCTCCATGCGGCATGGGGCCCCCTCTATCTGTACCTCTACATAAATTTTCTCTACGTTGGGGTGGGGCAACTGGTATACCTGGAAGTCCGTGAGCTCCGTCGAGTTGCCTTGGTGCGTTGGGCCCCGGGACCTGGGGCTCTTGGATTGGTCATCTGATGCCTGGTGTCGGGTGGGCCGAGCCCGACACACCCGGGCGATGTGTCCCGATTTTCTGCACTGCCTGCACTCTGCGTTGCGGAAACGGCAGGTCCTCCTCTCGTGACTCTCCCCGCAGCTTGCGCAGTTCCCTCCTTCTCGTCGAGGCAGCTGTGGTCTGTGCGCTGCTTGAGTGCGCTGCTGTACTCGGTGCACCTCCTCCCTGTCGGATCCTGAGTCGTCGGTGAGGTCTTCATGGTGGACCCTCGGTTGGGATGGCAGGCTCGGCCGTGCCTCTTGGGTCGACCTCTCGGCAGCTTCTGTTGCCAGGGCCTCCTCCAGAGCGACCTGGAACGTTAGGTCCTTCTTAGCGTAGAGGCGCCGTTGCAGCTTCTCATCCTTCAGGCCACCGACGAGGCGGTCACGAAGCATGTTCTCCAGCTCTGAGAAGTTGCAGAACCGGGCGGCTTGGCGGAGAGAGGTCACAAACCCAGTTATGGTTTCCCCAGGGGCTTGCCGCTTTGCGTAGAAGGCATTTCGACGAGCCACCACTGAGGGCTGCGGCGAAAAGTGCCCCTTCAGCTGTTCCATTATTGTTTTGTATGGAACAGTAGCGACGTCTTCAGGCGCAAGGAGAGCCCGGGCGATTTCAAACGTCTCCTCTCCGCAGATGCTGAAGAATATCGCCCTCTTCTTGGCGTCTTCTTCGTCGGTGACCCCTTTGGCTTCTAGGAGGAAGGTGAAACGGGAGGCGTACGCTTCCCAGTCTCCAGATGCTGGGTTGAATGGCGAGAAGCTGCTGTTGGCTGCCATTCTGAGTTCCTTGTGCCCCGGAGCTGAAGCCTGGATACACGGTGCGAGGCAGCGGTGCGGCAGTTGGCGGTGCTGCGGTGCTGTGTGTGGCAGTCAGCTCAGCGGGATCCCATCCTCGTCGCCAGTGAAATATACTCAGAGTCGCACAGTGATTTCCTGCTCTTTATTCAGCTCATAGTGGTGAGGAGGAATGAATGAATGTCCCCTCACAGTATCTGCTTTATATACATTATTTACACAATGGGCTGCACATGATTGGCTAATTCTGGAATTCTACTGTAAGCCAATCAGGTTGTGGATTCACTTCTATCTGGAGCAGGATTGGGTGGTTCCTGCCAACCAATCATACTGCTGCATTGTTCTAGGACCAATCAGACTGCTGCATTCTGAATCCTATTGTTCTAGGACCAATCAGACTGCTGCCTTTTGGATCCTATTGTTCTAGGACCAATCAGACTGCTACAGTTTGGATCCTATTCAACTCAGTACATAACACCAACTATGGGATCCAATTCCCTCCTTCATGAACTGAGAGGGATACACAAATATTCCAAAGGTTTGAGCAGGCTGTATTCTATGATAGACTGGAATATTATTTTAAAGATCAGGAGTGTTTGGTTTGAAGGATCTTAGCAGCCCAATACTTAAGCAGATCAGGGCCATAAAAAAACAAAAACAAAACATTCCTGTCTAGCATTTCATCAGCATGGATGCATACCAGATCTAGCTGCTCTTTAGATTTCCAACAATGCCCTGGAACACTGCTTGCTTGGGGTTACTTTGTGAAATTTAAGTGGTGACTAGATCTTGCTGCTCTCCCCTGATAAGCCCCCAGGATCTACCAATGGACAAAGGAGCCCTCCACAGGACGCTGATCAAGGCCTATTCAACTTGTCCCAGCCCTGAACTAGATGATGTTTTCTGGCTCTTCAATTCCATGCAATTCTGCTCAGCAGGCATTTGGATCAGCAGCACTATGGCATACACATGTACAAATGCAGGGTATGGTGTTCCATCAAAGCAGCAAACCTGAAGGCTCAGTTCATCAGCAGTGCTTCCCTGCTTTTCTGCTTTGTAACCAATATTTAGCACAGAAAACAAAGGCAAACTACTTACAGGCAATGGACCACAGTTCTCCCATCTCGCCCATCATACTGCTCCTGCCACTTCTCCAGCCTCCTGACCACCTTCAAGAGGGAGCGCTTGGAAGGAGGTATGTCTCTATATGCTGGCCAACCAATGTACTGCAAATGCTGGACAATACGGTACCCATCCTGGGGCTAAAAGAAAAGAAATACATCTTGGTTGGACTGTGTGAAGGACTTGTATGAAACCTTTTATGTACTCTCAGAAGTCCATGTTCTGGTCTTCTGAGAGTCCTCCTCTGTATCCCATTGTAAGAAAGAGGCTTCCTACTTCCCACTCCTACTGCCCACTGTAAAAGGAGACCAATGGAAGCAACTTCAGGCTGTTTTCACTTGCAGGGAAGGTTCCCCAAAGAAGTTTATTCATATTGGCACATCAGGAAAGTAAACAATGAGAACAGGAAGGTATTCAGTTATGTTAGATGAACTGATGCAAGGTTTGCTCATTTTTACTTGCTTATTTTTCCTGCTTGAGGAAATGAGGCTGGAGGTGCCATGTCAAGACAAGGCAAATCAGACCTCTTGTAATCACTGTCTGGAGACACATGGAATGAGATGGATCTATACTAGGTGTGGGGAACCTGTGGTTCTGCAGATATTGGATTCCAGGGTCACATCCACACCATACATGTCAAATACTCTTGTTATTTTAACAGTCATGGTCCCCCCCCCCAAGGAATCCTTGGAACTGTAGTTTGGTAAGGGTGCTGGGAATTATAGCTTTGTGAGGGATAAAATACAGTTTGCAGGATTCTTTGAGGGAAACCATGACTGCTAAGGTGACATAAATGTGTTTTAAATGTATGGTGTGTATATCACTAAACTCCCATCATTCCTGGCAAACAGGGCTGGGGCTCATGGGAATTTGTAGTCCAGCAGTGCCTGAATTTCCACAGGTTCCTCATCCACAGTTTAGAACAGAGGTTTTCAACCTTTTTTAGTCCACAGCTCGCTTGACCAACTGCATTCTTTCTGTGGCACCCCTGTGGGGCTCAGAAACCCAGTTATGTCTCCCCTTGCCCGCAGAGCTGGCAGCCTCTCACCCTGTGCTTTTTTTCTGGGGGGACGCAGGGGAACACATACCCCTAAACATTTTGTGAATCGTAAGTGTGGCCTCATTGAGGGGCAGTATTTCAATATGAGTAGGAAAATGAGAGTACCCCTAAACAAGAGGGGGAGTGGAGGGAAGTCAAGCAAAATTATGGTTTAAATCTTTTTTGATGATGTTTTTGTTATTTTTGGAAAATTAATAAAATGTTATTTAAAAAAGGGGGGTGAGAAGGAGGCCAGTGTTGTTCAAGGCACCCTGGGGTGCCATGGCACACTGGTTGAAAACTGCTGGTTTAGATCATGGAAGGGATGGCTGGTAGCTAACAGGATCAATAATTTCCTCTCCTGAATGTCATGAGCAAACATTTGCAGAAAGCTAGTTCTTGGAATTAGTATCTGATTTATACAGTAGCTGACAAAAAAGGTATGTCTTTTTTTCTCCCCGAGGCCCACTATGACCACCTTCTTAACAGACAAGCAATCAATAGAGAGTTGGTACTTAATTGCATGGGACAAATTACTCTGACGGATGGTGAACATCAATGTAATCTTTGCCATTGGCAGTACAAGATTTCATGAGACTTTTCAGAGAATCATAGTTTGTAAGCACTCGGTTTCCCTTTCATCTTCAGGCTCCAGGATAAGGATAGGTAACAGGTTAGAGGGATCAGACATTTGCCAGGAATGGGTCACATCTAGAGACAGAAGAGTGTGTAGGGACATGCTAGTAATATGTGGGGGAGGTATGCAAGTTCCTGCCGTTGGGAAATGGCAAAAAAGTTTTACCTCAAATGACCCTTCTGTACTAATAAATGTCTGAGTGCTAAAAAGCAACATTAAATTCTTTGAAAATGTGGAAGCTGAATTTGACTCAGATCCTTTCCCTAACCATCCCTATGGCAGATCCTGGATCCATCCAGTGATGGCAATGGAAATTAATTGGGGGGGGGAGAACAAAAGGGGCAAAGTATATTTCTAGGTGGATAAGTTGTGTCTTACATGGTAAGACCTCGGTGGGGTGGGGGGGGATGGGGGGGACCAGGTTTGTTAATGACAGGAGTCCAGCAATTGGGGAAGGTTGCGGGCATGAACTCCTGATTTGGGAAGGCACTTGCCTCCCACTAGCACTGCCCATCCTGCCTTCCTGCCCACTTCCTTGCTGCAGGATCTGCCCAGCGTAGCTCCTCCAAGATCAAGGGCAATCAGGGGAATTCAAGGACAACTGGAAGGAGGTGTAGTCTCCAGGGAAACAGAACTGGAGGCAGAAGGAGATATGCTGCAGCTATAGTGTGAATAGTATTTTAAAGATAACTCAAGCTGTGGAATGACAAGAGACCACAACTGCTAGGGAGCTAGACAGGGAGCCCTCAACCATAAGAAGTAGAAGCTGAGGTTCGGTGTGGGGAGTAGGGAGTAGAGAGGAAGAGAGAGCTCACAAAGCCTGTGGTAGAAGCCCACCTGAGTGGGAAAGAAGCAACTTGGGGAAGGGCCGTAACTCAGGTCCCAGGTTCAACCCCTGACCTCTCCAGGGAGGGCTGGGAATACCCCCCACCTGAAACCTTGGAGCGCCACTGCCACTCAATTATCTGACTTGGTATAAGTCTATTCCTGTGTATTAGAACTTTGCAGCCAGACCTCTGTATACTTAAAGCTTACTGATCTAATGGAGTTGTCCAGGAGACCAACCCCAGACTAAATGCCAGTATTTGAACCAGGGATTGTATCTTTTTACCCTTGCCATGTTGCAGATCCGGAATATCCTATTGATGATGTCCTCATCAATATCAGCAGAAACGAATTCCACTTGGATTGGCCCATAACAACAGGATGTCTTCTCTGGCCAGTACTGCATGCAGAGCTGCTCAGAGAGAAAAGGGAAGCACACAACAAACCAAAATTAGAATGGAGGAAAACGCAACATACCAGCTTTTACACTAAAACCCATTACATCCAATGAGAAAATAGCCAGTTATAATAGTGAAACCTTTAACATGATTTGCCATCTACATATAACATAAGGAATATAGAATATGGGGGGAGCCTGTATTCAGCCTCCTGACTCCCAAGATAAAATTGGCAATCATCAGAATTGGCCAAACCAATAATTTCTTAGAGGATGTTGCATGCATGGGAATTTGAAAACCCATCAAGAGCAGATGCTTGATAACATTTCTCCTCTCCATGCTGTTCAGAACCCAGAACTTCGTAAGGCAAAGGCATCCAGCAAACTGATTCATGCCTTGTAGCTTACTCTTGTTGGATGAAGCCAGAAGTGTTTTTTTTCAGATAAAGCTTTCAACAGTGTCTCACACATAAGGCAAAGAAAAAATTTTCCTTCCATATTTTTGTGGAACTATGTCATCCATGAACATGGTGTGAGGGGGCATATCACTGCCTTTTTTTTTTTTTTTAACGTGGGAGTGATCCTAAGAAATTTTCAGGAGTGCACTTAACGGTAAACATGAAATGGCCAAGGTATCTCCCTTTCCTTTCTTTCTGTCTATGCAAGAAAGGGGTCTAAATGGTGCTTCAAGCAGCAGCTAGACTCTCCTCTGAAGCCTGAAGATTGAATTTGGGATTGAGAGTGCATCCAGAGTGGTCCCTACATTCCTCAGAGTGCCAAAGTTTCAGTAGGGAGCATCAGCTGAATCAATATGAAAATTCGCTAGAGCCCCTTGGAATCCTTCAGAATCCATTAGCCTCTGGGGGTACATCACTTCAACAGGACCCTTCAAGACAGAGTAAACCAAATTGAGTGTGTGCCTTGCTACATGTTGTAGGCCAATGACATGTTGTGATGAGACAGCCTCATGACTGCCATGGTAGAAATCAAAGGTGGAATCCAACATAGCACTAAGGCAAATGTTCCATCAGCACAAGAATTTCTGCTACCTCCGTCCCCCTGTACATCCTTTTAATCAGTTCTAGGGGTCCCCCCTCAACCCTCCGGATCAGATTTGGAGATGGTGCAGGGCCTGCATGAGAAGATGAAGGGGAATGTTTCATTGCCAAGCAGAAATCCTTGTGCTGATGTGACAGATTGGTAGTATACTGCCTGAAGTCTTGAGCCAACCCCAGATATGGCAGTCTCAGCATGTGAGAATCTCTCCCCTCACTGCAACAAAGATCAGCATAATTGTCCAAAGAAATCTGGGAGGAGCCCATGACTGCCAAGGCTTATCTCTGATCTGAAGATTACCTGAGAAGCAACTGCTTTGAAATAAATAAGTTTTCTAGAAATCAGTTTGGATGCATATAATTGTTTTGTTCAGAGTAATTAGCCGAGAAAAGACTGGTGGAAGATGCCTGGTCTGTAGGAACTCACAACTCCCCCCCCCCCAAAGAAACTACCTACTTGTGCAGCATCCATTTCGTTCAGCATCACAATAGAGGAGCAGTTGTAATCAAACACCAGCCTCCAAAAATCTGCTACTGTGTTGGGTAAAGGATGCTGGGTAACTATAAAGGCAGCAGGTTGCTTGTGGCTCTGACAAGAGAGTTGGCGGGGAGGGAGAGAAAGAAAAAGAAGGGATTAATGTTAGTGGGGAAAATCAATCACCATTGATTTCAGAAGAATATTAAACCCAGGAGGCTGTGGGCAGGCAAACGAAGCCATGTAACCAGATTATACAAATCGCACCTCACACTCCTTGTTATCGCTGCACATTGAATGAATGAAGCCTTTGTAATGGGATCCCAATGAAGACATTTCATTAGAGAAGTGCCATAAGAACAAGGATTATCCCTTATGAATTATTTATGTGTCAAGACTCAGCAAAATAATGACGATAATTTGAGGAAATGACTGAAGGGGACAGCTGGAAGAAGGACTTCCCTTTTCCTAAAGACATCGAAAGCAGAGTGGCCGGAATATGAAGATCTAAGCAGGCTTGCAAAATGGGCATCTGCTACAGCTGCCCACACACACAACAGGAGTTGTTTACTTCTTTTCATTTAACAATTCAGCCCTGTGTTGTAACAAAGGCTACTCTTTCAATTCCACACAGTTCCAAAACCAGTTTGTGATGCCGTTTGCGAAGGCTGCTTTATGAAGAAAAGAAAAAGAATCAGGTCCAGTGCAAATTTCTCCTAATATATGCATTTGTATGCAATAACATGCACATCTTTGTATTTTTCTCTTCAACAATGAATGTTTATACGCTTTGTTCACTAATATATGCAATTTTATGCACTTTGCCCTAGTAAAATGCAAATTTCACACATTACCTGGCTTAGAGAACTGCTTTGCAAAATTCAGAGAAGTGTAAATTGCAAAGAATGGCTGTTTTTTCAGTTCATGCATTGCTTTGGAAAGGGGAAATTCAGTAAGTTTGCCCATAATTGTGAACTGATTAAATTCCCCCTCCATCCTATTTGCACATTTGCTGAAGGCTTGACATTTTTTCTTCACCATTTTGAGCAATTAATTTTATTTCTTTTTTAACAACAACAACAAAACCCCACCACTTTGTATTCTGAAGATTATGGACATATCATAAGTACCTTTAATAGCTATGTAGAAGAAGGAGTTTGGGTGTGTGCAATTTGCCTCCTGCCTGAAACACTACACTTGACAAACTGCACCTGACAATATTCCTTCTTCTACAGAACTGTGAAGCGCTACCCATTATTTGTTCTGATTAGCCTACCCACCATGCCCAGAGTCTGCAATTGACAATGCCTTTGCCATCACGTGGATTTACAAAATTCCTGTGCTTCGTCTGTCCTTTAAAGTATAAGAAAATTCTGGCATGAAAAGAGATTACATATGTAAAGCATTATTGTATTTTGACTTTGGCTTACGGTTTAAGTGAGTAAACAATCCCTTCTAAACATCTGTGGAGTGCACGTGGATTAGCATAAGGGATCAGTCTAAAAAGCAGACATTTAACTCCTTGAAACAATTGGCCAGTGTAATTGGGGGATACATAACCTTCTGTTCCTACTCAAAAATAGAGATCAGACCAACGTGGATCAGGACTAGTGCTGATGTAATGCCAAACATTAAGAGATTGGGAATGGGCCACAATACTGCCTGCTTTCTTGATCTTTGCTCTCTCCCCCTTTGTTTCTATTGCTTCCATTATACAATTTCCCATTAGCCATGGTTTGATATTATGCCTGCACTATTAACCATAGTTCATCCCAACTATGAAATGCCTCTAACTCAGCATTTGAAACCAATTTTGGTTCAAATGCAGGGTAGAAGCACATCTGGGAAACAATTAACCACTGTTAATGTTGACGCAGACATAGATCTGAACCACAGTTAAGGACACCAGGCCCTTATGTGTGTGTCTGTATTGCATTCCCTTCCCCTCAATTCCTGTCCAAAAATGGTGGCCTATTCTGCCTGCCACACCTCTACCCCCTCACAGGTCACTACTGATTATTAGTCAATAAACACTTTTTAAAAATTCCAATCTGTAATAAGGGCAGGTGGTGAAAGATCAGAAGGGGTTTGTAAGACATGAGGATGATCTCAGCTTCATAGTGGAAATGATCACTGTCCAATCTCTGTAAATGTGAAAAATACAGCGGTTTCATTGCTGGCAGCAGCACAACTCAGAGTTAGACACAGACGGGTTGTGCAGAAAACAGCTTCTGCTTAGTGAAGCAGTAAAGGCCTTTGCTCACTCGGCTGTGAGATAACGGATATGTACCCACTATCACAGTGCCTCTGAATCACTTTGACAAGACTACATACTGTGTCTGAATGTATCTTAAGCCTTTTTTTTCTGGTAAGAGATGCAAACGTTTGATTGTACAGCAGAGGTTCTCACAACAACGATAGCCTGAACTGAGCACATAATAGACAATGGAAAAGGAATAAGCAGACAGGTTTGCGGGACCAGTATGCTTGTGGTTCATTTCCATTGACACTCAGTTTAGGAAATAACAACAAAATCAATTGGAAGATAAAAACACATCCTAAAGGAAAAATATATGAGAGTGCTTGCAAGGAAGACACACACAAGTGCCCCCTTCCCAATTATGGGGGGATATTTCTGCAGCCACTTTGCAGTGGAGACTGCTCTTAGGAATGACCATCCATAGGAAGAGAGGATTCATGTTACAACAAAGGAGATTCTGACGAAACATCAGAAATAATTTTCTAACTTTCCAACAGTGGAACCGTCTCCCCTGGGAGATGGTGGACTCTCCTTCCTTGGAGGTTTTTAAGCAGAGGTTGGATGGCCATCTGCCATGGAAGCTTTAGTTGAGATTCCCACATTGCAGAATCATACAGTTGAATGATTCTATTCTCAGAAGAAGCTGCATTATATGGAGGCAGACCATTAATCAGTATGGGCTACATTTCTCGGTACTGTTAGCCATGGTCTCAAGCCAAGGTCCTCGCACACCTTAACTGAAGATTCCAGGGATTAAGTCTGAAACCTTTCATGTGCCAAGCACATTCTCTACCCCTGAGCTGCAACCCTTTGATTCATTTCTAAGAAAATGACAGCCTGATGCCTTCTCCTAGTCTTCTTGGGACAAGCACTGCCCTCTCTTACAGAGATTTTGCTGTTGCTTAATTCTCACTGTGGTAGGAAACCTGTGCCTGGGCTGTATCACAGCAGACAGTAAGAGCAAACTCAGACAATGAGATGTGCCACCATGCAGCTTTCATATTTTTAAAAATCATTATGGAAAACTTGTCAGCATTATTGTGAGAAATTATCCTACTAAACATACCACTGTAACAGGCAGACAGTATTTAGCTAGAGCTGCCCATTTTCTAATTATCTATACAGAAGAAAACGTGACCTCAGAGTGAGGTTTGCTTACATCCATGAGTGCAGCGTTAATGTAGTTACTTGATTCCCCATCAACGGAGATAAGGAAGGGGAGGCACCGATCCAAGGGGAGTACATCCATGCAGCGATTCTTGTCATGGTTCCTTGGCAAGAGTCCAATGCTGCAATCTTCTGGCCGTACTCGAGGCGTTACTATATTAAGGGTCTGTAGGCAAGGGAAGACACAGGAGCTGATTAGTGTTTAACATAAAAAGATGTGATTTTACACATAAAATGCAAGCGTTCTCTTTTGCCAATCTATCTGACAGCAGCCAGACTGAACTCATAAATCTTCTCAACATGCAAGGCTGGAACTCATACTGCTACATTGGGGTGAGGGGGGATAGAATCACCTTCCTTCATAATTCAGGTTTGAAACTTCCCCAGTGCTTGCAGAGTGCTGAAAACTACAGGTTTAAATGAAAACAGAACACTTGTTTTGAGACTATTTTTAATATTTCAGACAATGTATCTGTCTAATATTCTTTTCTGCAGGAACCCAATAAGGTATTTGAGCAGCCAAAGAGCATGAAAAATATGACCAAGTGACAACACATAAAACATAATGGTGCAAGTCATCTCTGATATCACCTTACTTGTGGCTATTTTGGATATCTATGCTAACAGTAAGACCAGATAATGTCCATACCATGCAAGAGTCACTGAAGCTTCCAAGCTTGTGATAGGTGAAATCTGCCCATCTTGACTAAAGTTCAGCTTTAAATGTTCATATTTATTATTACATTGTACTCCAGCTACACTTCATATGTTATTGGGTGGTTTCATTTCTTCCTGTTTAAAGAGCTAAATCAAGGAATATTACTCAGCAGTATTCTGTATCATAGTGACATATTAATATGATGTTTTAACTTCTGTATTCTCTGTATTCTCAGTCAAATGCAAACCAGAAGGTACTGTGTATCTTTCGATTATATCAGCTTTTGCTAAAAATGGGTGCACTCAGAGCCTTTGTTCATGCCTTTAAACTTGTAAAATCATTACGGTTCATCTAAGAAAGCATATTAAGGTTGGAAGCTCAACCAGTTTTTCCTACGTAGCTATTAAATTGATTGAACCAACACCACACTGAATAACACTCATTTATTATTTCACATAGATCCATGGTATTCCAAACATTAAAATCAGAACTCGAATAAAAAGACTTCAAACTGTCAAAGCCATGTGTGATGCTCAAATCTGTGATCTCAGTGGGAATTGATGCATGCTATAGATAACTAGAGCCACCCCAAAAAATTATTTAGGCCAGAATGCTCTCCTGCAGCGCTAAATCCTTTTGATGGAGTTCTCTCAGGCAACTGTCTGGCACAAAGTAGAACCTAAAATTCCTTGTAATGACACTCCTTTGCCCGGATGCACATGATGAGCTGCATCATGAGAAGGGCTAGACATTTGGCCTCTTAGTGATTCATCAATGTCTCTTTCCCACTAATCTTGATAAACCAACACTCAAGCATGCCCACAGCTCCAGATCATGCAGTTAGCTGTAAAAACAAGCAAACCTGCACCTTTTAATGTCACCCTGGTCTCTTCTCTCCATCCCTGCAGCCATTCAGTTAATGCACATAGGGTTTATTTAAGAGGCAGGAGCTGGAAACTAAATCTTTTTTATACAGATCAGCAAACTAAAGTCATGGTACCAACTAAGGCCTCTGGGTGTCATTCAGATACATAGAGTGATCATAAATCAGAATCTACTCTAGTTTTATGTATGACAGCCACTTTTTCAATGTGTACATTGCATAGTGACTACAGAGGAGTTTCACAGTGAGATCCAGCCCATTCATCATTTATATAAAGAAGGTGCCAGAGCCCAGATCTGTAGATTTGATCTAGCCCTTAACCAGGACCTGAGCTCCTGATGTGCTCAAGTCCTCCTTTCGGGCTTCCCATTGGCATCTGGTTGGCCACGGTGAGAACAGGATGCTGGACTAGATGGGCCTTTGACCTGATCCAACATGGCTCTGCTGGTGCTCTTAATTTCAAAGGTCTGACACCACCACATTCCCGATAGGGTCTCGACATCCCCCACTAGCAAGCCTCCAACCATTTACCTGGTGGCAACTTCTTACACAGTCCAACTGCTTTCCTTGTGGCAAATACATTGAGAATATCTCACTGGGAGATAGATGCTTGTCTACCTTCTTGGTGCTTTGAATACTGGTTTTGCAGTTTTCAAAGAGCCAGGAAGGTGTTTATTTTTCTGAATCAGAGAAGATGAGTGGGGCGCTGTAGTAACTTATGGGGTGCATATTACATTTCCCTAAAACCAGATCTTCATAACCGCTTGCAACATTCTACACAAATAATATATGGAATGCACCTCTTGTGCATATTGGAGATGGTACTGAAGCAGGATTGTGAAACTTAAATTAGGGCATCTTAATGTTGTTCAGCCAAACAGCAAAATCGCTGATGTTTCCCACCAGACCCTGTTCAAAAGTGGGCAGCAGCAAACTGATGGAATCTATTGGTTAAAAGTGCACTTTTATTTTGTGTAAAGCAGTGTTTTGGAAGAGATATATGACCTTTCGATTCTCTGCGAAGAAACAAACAGAAAAGCTGTAAACAAAATGCTAATGAGATTGGGGCATACTTCAAAGGGAGAAAGTCCATCTTCTAGCTTCATAATGGCCATTTTCAGATGAAGCAAGGTGAGCTTTGTAACATAAACCAATTTACAAACAATTTGGTGAATGGAAGCAGAACATTTTGTTCACTGCTGTGAGAGAAATGGTTACATTTTTGTTTCACAGCCCCAGGCAAACATTAGCGAAAGCGTCCATTCAACCTAAATGTTTCCTTCGTGTAAGCACTAAATATCTGCAGCAGAAGTTGTGGTACCCGTTGATCACCTTTTCTTCGATTCATGGAACTGTAACTTTTCAGCAGTCTTGCAAATGGAGAGAAATAATGCAATCTGATGCACAGACATCTGCTACACAAACAAAACTGCAAACCAAGAAACTCACCTCAGTAGTTAATTTATGCCTGGCTTAAACACATACTGACTGGGAGCCCAGTCCCATAACATCAGGTGTGTGAGGACAGCCTGTGGTTATGTAGAAGTAAAAGTAAGAACGAGTATTCTGGTGTGCATTTCTTCTAATATACTCATATACCCTTAACAATTTGGAATGTTATTTCCAGTTGTTTATGCACTTTTTGTATACTTTACTCTTGTAAATTAATTTTTGTACACTTCACTTGCTTGGAAAACTGCAATGCAAAATTCAGAAAAGTACAAATTTTGAAGGATGACTTTCAAAATTCAAAGTGTGAATTTGGAAGATGGTAGCATTTCATAAAGTGTGAACTAGGTAGGTTTGCCTTCCAATGTGAATTGATTCAAATTTCTCCCCCACTCCCCATACATGAACATACTTGTTCATACTTACATATCCATGCAACGGGTCCCTCCCAATAGCCACTGTCTTTTCAGCCTGACCCTCTTTTGGTTTCCATTACTGAACCATGTGTTTTTATTATAAATGGTGCTTCCACATTCCCAGAAGGGAGGGAAAATCTATAATCTGACTATATACCATTGTGAGCTATGTACACTCTCTTTTGTATCTAATACACGGGAGGTGACAAATGTGGACATTTTGACAATATACATGCGAGCATCCTTGGCACCCTGTTATAATTTGAGACATGCCAGTCATCACCTATTCCATGACTGACAAAATACAAGGTCTGCATTTTTATTTTTATTTTACCTGGAATTCATCTTTAATCTGGCTGGAATTCGTCTGCGGATCCAGTCTGCTGATGTTGTAGTATATGGATCTGAATTCACAAACAGGGATGGCTGTGTTGCCACAAAGGCATGCTTCTAAAATGGCATCATGAACGAAGACATACTGTTCCTACGCAGTAAAAAGTTGTACATTGATCATTGTCAGTCTCCTCAGGATCAATCTTACACATCCTACTTTAATAATGAAATGCTCAACATTCCCTCTCAGAGTTCTCGGGTCAACAAAACACTCCTACCATCCAACTGGAGTGGGAAGTGCTTGCATTTTATCACTGTGTGTGTGTGTTTTCCCCTCCTGGATAAAAGCAAACCCAATGCCAAGGCAAACACATGTTAAAACATGGGCAACAGATACATTTTAAAAAGTATTTGGGCAGGTGGAATGATAGGCAAAGTTTTGCCTGGATCTTAATCCATCTCCAGCATTAAAACTGATCCCAGTTAATTATTTCTATAGCACCATTCATGCATATGGCAATTTACATTCTACAACATGTAACTACAATTCCTGGTGTACATGCTTAAGCAAAGGCGTACAAGTGGACATAGACTTTTATTCGGCGACATATTCTACCTATGAAATATTTTACCTGGTTTTTAATTATTGATTGTTCTGAGAACATAACTGCTTTTTCTAAAAGGGCCATTTCACTACTTATGTCAGTGGAGACAAACCCAGGTTTGCCACCATATTTACGTTCAACAGGATGCTGACCCTTGATCCGCATGTCTGCATTGTGATATGTTTGCAAAAACTTGTTTGTCAAAATAATCTCTTACATTTGATGTATAAATATAAAATATGTGTATGGCTAAGAGGTGTAATGTGTGAAGTAACCCAATACTTAAGACATCCGGTTCTAGTGAGTGGTGGGATGAACATAATGTATACGAACTTGTGATGATGATCTTGTCAAATCTCTCATTTTGAAGTTGCCTGGATTACAGGTGCTGAATGCAAAACAAAGACTATGGCCACCTCAGATTTTCCCAGCTAAAAAGTAGATTTGAATTGAATGATTGCTGGGGAAATTTAAAGAGGCTGGATATAGTTCAGACTGTGTTTCAGTTAATGGAAACTGGTGGGTTTAATAGCAGCAGCTTTGTGAGATGGATTTGGAAGCTAATGATAGATGTTTAATGTTAGCTTGTGCGTTACAAATTACGCTGTGTGATTCCAGTGATGAAAGCAGACTTTGTTTTTCAATGATGCATGTGCATGTCATATTCAGGCACTAGATTATGAGACATTTCCTTGTACGTGTGCATGAAATGCCTTTTCTCAGATAGAGCCAGCAGCCTGTGCTTTTTTAGGTACTTGTATTAAAAATAAATATAGATTATTGCCACCCTGGGCTCCTTCCAGAGGAAGGGCACAGGATATAAATTTAATAGATTATATCTGCTGGCCCACTAATTAGGGGCACTTTGCAAACCCTTCAACATAATTCCACAAATTGCACCAAGGGATTAGTTGACCAGGCTTCGCAGGCATACTAGATACGCTCACATGTTTGCCTTTTCTTCCATTATATAGGCTACAGCCATCTGGTAGTGTGGAGCTGTTTCTTGGAAACAAGCTGACAGGCAAGAAAATGCATCCTTACACCTACCTCCGTCTGCACCAAGTTGACCCTCTGGGATCGCAGCTCCCGCACACAGTTAAATATGTCCACCACACCTTCGTTCTCTGCCATGTCAAGCATGATGTCAATGGCAATAAAGCACCCTGTCCTCCCAGCACCAGCACTGAAGGAGAGGTGGGGGGGGGGGGGAGAGAAACAGGGACCAGATCAATGGACTGTGAAAAGGCAGAGCATTCAGTGGTGGTGGTGGGAATGAGCGTTGTAAATTCAGCTGTCTTCCTTCATTAGTCCCTCTTCGCCCTGAAGGTCTGGACAGCACTGCAGTGCCACTCCAGTTCTCTGGGGACGGCAAGGCTAGAAAACTTCAGGAAAAGGTATGGAGCAGAGATATATTAAAAGAAAGAATGGAGAAAATACCAAAAGGGAAAAGAAGACCCAAGATAGCAAGTCATACTATCTGCAATACACTAAATTAAAAACAAAAACACATATGTATGTTGAACAGCTTGGAACAGCAGGTGTGGAACTCATTTCTGTTGACAAGCAGAGAGAGAGAGAGATAGACTCTGAAGTCAGATTTCAAAGGGGTCTTTCTTCAGCTTTTCATTTTTTAAAAGCAAACTTCTATTTTCTCCAAGACAGACACATTTGGACAATGCTTAGTGGTTTCCTTCTAATCTTTGGCCTATGGAAATTATTCAGATCATACAGGTGGATATCCAGACCTGGTAGCAAGAAGTTTCAAAGCAAGCATCTCACCGTTCTAAGTATCTGGGGTATTAAGACTGTCCAGTAATGTTTGCACTTATTTATTTGTTTAAATATTGCCTCACTTTTATATAGTATACTGAAGGTGGATTACAACATGCAAAAGATAATAAAACCAGTCGATAGATATCAATTAAAAATGTATTTTAAAACATCAAAAATCAAACAGCAAAACAGCAACAACCTTCCCCTCAACAACCCCCCCTCCCCAACCAGCACCCCAGCCCAAGACTCTGTTCAGCAGCCTTGGCTTTTGTAGCTGGAGTCAGTCAGGGCCCCATCCTCCCAGGCCAGGTATAAAAAGGCCTGCAAGGTAGGGTGCAGGTCTTTCAGGATTCACAGCCAATATGGGCTAGAGCAGTCTTTCTCAACCTGTGGGTCCCCAGATGTTGTTGAACTACAACTCCCATCACCCTTAGCTATCAAGGCCAGAGCTCAGGGATGATGGGACTTGTAGTCCAACAACATCCAGGGACCCACAGGTTGAGAACTGCTGATCTAGACCTTTTCCCCCAAAATGCTAATTTTGTATTCGCAGGCATTTGTTTCTTCCCCGCTGTGGGGAGGAATTTCTAAAACTTCTAACTGAAATGTAGAAACCTATCATCTGAAGACATGCAGTGCACCAACATATTGTAAGGATTCTGGCTCTCTGGTAGTTTGCCTTTTTGTGATGAGGGTGATGTGATCTGCCATTACCCAGGATGCTCTATCTGATATTAATTCCAGTATTCAAGACACGAGCTTCTGAAAACCAGATTTTGAGACAGAGCCTTGAATATGGTGCTGAAGTGAAGTGGTGCTGAAGTAGCTACTTATTACTGGCTGGTGAAGAAGGCCACTCATAGGATTCGCTGGCTGCTGTTATGGGACAATCAGTGCTGGCAAGTGGCAACAGTAGTAGCTGGGAGGTGGTGGTGGCTGCACCTCAGTCAATACTGGGCAAGCACTCAGTGGCTGATTGACTATTCATTCCAGGAAAAGAAAAGTTTGCTAGCAACCACACATTTCCACAGTGGTGACTGCTGTACCCCTCAGCCACCACCTCTACCCTTCATTGATCCACAGGACCATCAACAGGTCCCAGTAACATCTACCAGCTACTTGTCCCAGGCACAAAAGCTCAGGTTTGGATGAACAAATGTTTAGGCTGTAAATACAAGCCTTATCACAGATCTCCCTTCTCCCAATCTGTAAAGAACAGAAGAAACTAGAAAGTCTTTCTCTTTTTCCTAAAGGCATGAGAAATTTCAGATGCAGGAAGTATGGGCAAAGCAGAGAAACATTAATGGCAATGAATCAATGGCCCAGATCAATCGACAGCTAGGAAGGAATAATATGAATAATCTTAGTGAATAAATGGCCCTTCCCTAACGTTAACTCTCTTCCTGCAATTCAAAATTATAACAAATAGCTGTAAGATTTCTATATTTAGAGGAACCCTGCACTTCATAAATACTGAATGACAGTAATACTGTCCAAGGAAGCATTAGGGAAAATTTAGTAATTACTACTTTGGGCTAGTCATTTAAATTTTTAAAAGGAGGGAATGTCATTTGATCACTAAAATTAAAAAGAAAAGGAATCAAATGTTCAGGTTCATCAGTGCCACTAGGGGCATGACCTGAACCAGCAGCTAGCTATCGACATGCTTTAAAATAGGGTTGAGGAACATCAGGCCTGGGGAAATAATATGACCCATCAGACCGTTCATTCCAGCCCTTGAGACTTTCTCCATGCCATCCACCCTCCTTCTTGGCTTTACTGTGTGCACTCCTTGAGAGTTTCGCCTGGCTGCAATGTGTTGTTGAACTTGTGGTAATGCCATTTGCTTATGAGGACGGAGAAATGTGTGTGTGAAGATAAATCTGGGTCTTGTATGGCTGGAACGATCTTGCATACAGAGGGAAGATTTACATCCATTGCTCCACCCACTTCTGCCTCTGGCTCTGCCACATTTGTCCCTGGCCCCACTCACCACAAGCATATAGACCCCAAAAGGTTGCCCATGAGGAAACACATCCCTTGCGCTGAAAAGAAAAAAAAGTTGTCCCCCTCTAAAATAACTGTTGCGAAGGAAAGATGCCTATTTTAAACTTTGCAGCTTATTATGGGTAAGTTCCACCACCCAGCCTCCAAGTGGAAGACTTCAGAAATGTGTAGCGCAATCAAGGATGGTCCACCAATGTGGAAGGCTGAAGCAACCACCTCAGGCAGGGGGCTACCACAAAATCACAGAATTGTAGAGTTGGAAGTGACCCTGAGGGTCATCTAGTCCAGGAATTGCAACTAAATCATCCATGACAGATGGCCACCCAACTTCTACTTTAAAAACCTCCAAGGTAGGAGAGTCCACCACCTTCTGAAAGTGTCCATTCCACTCTTACCGTCAGAAAGTTCTTCCTGATGTTTAGTTGGAATCTCCATTCTGTTAACTTGAATCCATTAGTTTGGGTCTTACCCTCCAAGAGCAGGAGAAAACAAGCTTGTTCCATCTTCTGTGTGACAGCACACATCTCTCCCATTTGGTTGTGACACACTTACCTAATAGGGGTTAACCTGCAGTAGGCTAATGCATGAAGCAAATTTGGGGGGAGGATCCTGTTATAAAGCAGGGATTTGGGCTGCACAATATTCATTCCCATGACCCCCTAGGGCAAGGTGGTGGAGTGCCTTCTGGGCCAAGGGAATGAGCACAACCAGGAGGAAAATGGATGAAAAGAAGTGAGGGAGAGAATTAAAGGCATACCTGCAGTGCACAACAATAGGCCCCGCCTCTGGTGGATTGAGGAACTTCACTTGTCGAACAAAGCCCAAGAGGCCAGTGGCATAACAAGGAACCCCATGGTCTGGCCAGCTGGTGAAATGGAATTGGCGGATCTCTCGGATCTCATGGTAGCCTTTCTAAGAAGGATACAAAAAAACAAGTGTTTTTTCTGTAATAGTAGTATCATCATCACCACCACCATCAATTCTCTGCCATCTACCCTTCCCACCCACCCCAACCAGCCACTTCTTTACAATGGTGTCACATTTTAAACCCAATTCCACCCAAAAACATTTCATATATACTTTGTATACAGAGCTTTTCATGGTAGAGGAGAAAAACTGAAAAAGCCACTTTGATGGCTCTAAGACAACGACAGGTTTCCAACCAGTTATGATGGATTCATTTTAGCAGGAGATGTTGAACAGTTAATTTCACAGAAGAGGAAAGGATACACAATAGCCCGAGTCCAATCAGGGCTTTGTGTGGGGAACAAGATGAACACTAGCAAGCTGATTAAGCCTTTGCATGCAGAAATATGTTGAAAGCTGGTCCAAGCTTTGAATGGAGAACATTTATGCCATAGTGAGAAAAGGCCTGGCAACCTACCCAACAGCAAGCTGGATATTTTTTAAAAAACAGACTATGAAAGGATCTGACTCCTTCCAAAGTAGAAATGGTACACAATTATGCCAGGCCTCCCTGCCTTTCAATGGGGAACCATATTCAGTTAGGCTACATTCCCAATTAATAACAGAAGTGAAATGAGGAATAACAATTCAGAAAATCCTAACATAGTGAAAATGGCAGTGGTCTTCCTTTTTATCTACTCTTTTAATGTTTTCACTAATTTAATTCTGTTTTTAAGTTTCTCTTCTGCTCTTTGGTGTGTACTTGTGCTTCTAAAATATATTATTGTCTTGAATTAATTGAAATGTATAAAATGAACAAAGCGGGTGGCTAATATCTAATGCAGCACTAAGTAACTGTCGCATCAGTGCAAATGTATACACTCGTGCAACATGGCTTCTCCTCTCCTCTCTCTGCATGTGTCCTGTGTCCTCTCCAAATCTGCTTCAAAATGGCTGGGGAAACTCCCATAACATATTAGAGGTGTGGGAGAGAAGTGAAAGGCTTGTTGCGTAAGCATAAATCCTTGCAGAAAAGGGATGGTTACTTAGCGCTGCATTGGACTCAAGCCTAAACGTATACATTTTCTAAATCTGAGAGGAGGTTATATCTCTCTGAGATATACAAATAAAAGTTAACCATCACCATTCTGATCATAAAGGAACAATGCTTAAGAAATAAGTAGACCCTTGTCTGATTAAAGGCCTATGTAGATTAGCGTTCTATTTCCCCACAGTGGCCCCACCAGAGGCCAGTGGGAAACCCACAAGCAGGATGCAAGGGCAAAACTGTTGTGCCAGCTTGTGCCATCTAGCAACTGGTATGCTGCCTCTGATTCTGGAAGGTAGAATCCGGGGCGAACGAAGGCGTCATGACATCCGGGGCAGGGCATCGCTATGTAGGGTGCATGTGTGGCGTGCTACGTACGACACATGCGTCGTATGTAGTGACACCACACATGCGCTGTACATAGCGATTTGCCGGCGCCGCCGCTCCAGTGCTGTACAGATGGTGCCGGGATCCCTCCATCGCCGCTACAGACGTGAACTCTATATGCGGCTGTAGCGGCACTGGAGGGATCCCACTGCCGTCTGTACAGCGTTCGAGCGGAGCTGGTGGCAAACCGCTATGTACAGCACATGTGTGGCGTCATTATGTAAAGTGCATGTGTGCGATGCCACACATGTGCTGTACATAGTGGTTTCCTGCCGGCGCTGGGATCCTCTGCTTGCAGCTGCGCAATGGCTGCTTGTGCCCAACGAGCCCCCGCAGGGTGCCTTCTTGTCACCCCCCTAGACATGGCACCCGGAATGCACCGCCCCCCCATAGCGACGCCACTGGGTAGAATATAGCTGTCACTGACAGTGTTATCCTCCTTTAAACTGTCTCTAGTACACTTAGAAATAGTATTGGCAACTCCGTAGCTACCCATCAGTAATCTGAATGAAATGTCGAACAGCTTTGACCTAGTGGCAAGAAAAAGAATCTGCTGGTGAGGGGAGGGCTAATGTGTCCTTACCTTTTGAACTGTAAAAGTGCGTATGATATATTCTGCCAATGGCTCTGTTTCAATTAGGGTGACTTTAATATCTCCATAGACTTCTGTATCATCAGGCCAGTATCTGACACACTTCACCTATGACAATAAAGATCACAAACTGAATGCTAGCACATTATGTATGGCTACAAATAGAACCATAGGTTGGCAAGGACCCCAAGAGTCATCTAATCCAACCCCTGCAATGTAGGAATCACAGCTAAAGAATCCCTGACAGATGGCCATCCAACTTCTGTTTAAAAACCTCCAGTGAAGAAGACCCTTCCCCCCCACCTTGCAGGTCAGTGCTTTGATATGTTGGTTGCCCTGTCCATCTGTCAAAGTGGGAGGAGACAAAGATCTGTCCCCACATTTGCTTTGAACAATCGTCATCCTACCCTGCCAACTTCCACCAGGTTTGTGACCATGACTACGCTTGCAGAGTTCTCCTGCCAGATCATTCTCCAAAAATCCTTGACCGTCTCTTGCATTGGTCCTGAGGGCGAAAAGAAGTGTGTGAGAGAGAATGCACATCCATGTGCTGATTGCAGCACAATCCATTTCTTTCTCCACCGCAGCTGAAAGGCCAAACCTCCTAAAGCGTGGACTGGACTGCCTGTGTGTTTTCTTGAGTGACAAAACTTTTAAATCAATGAAGTGATCAGAATGTAAAATGATACACTGGTAGCTCAATTTGGAGCCATGGAGGAGACAAATGAGGAAGGAAGTGAAGACACAACTCAAAATAAAATCTACAGTGCTGGGCCTGGGAAGGGTAATTACTAGATAAACATGAGGGCTAGAATCCCAAGTTACTTGATGAGATTTTTGGTGATAGTGGGTTCAATCCAACAAAGTCAGTGCTCATCACTTTCCTTCCATTTCTTTCCACCTTGTCTCCCTCAAATCTGCTCCAAAAGGTTGGGGGCTCTCCAGAACATATTGAGCATGTGTGAGGTGAAATTGGGTGAGGTGAGGTCTTCTATTGCATGAACAGAAGTCATTCCACTTGTACAAAGACTTCATTGGAATCAACCTAACACTTCTGGGTCACAACTTAATTGTTGTTTAATTATTAAAATGTGTGGCATTTAACAGAAAGCTGCCTCCCCTTGGATATGTTGCTAGATGCTTCTTTTCATATTTATGAATTTGTCCTGCATTACTTTATTTTTGAAAGTATCATTAACAGTACTGAAACTAAGAATATTGTGGCTTGAAAAGGGCTTCCTTTGATTGTTCAAATCAAAGGCAAAAAGTTGGATTATTTTCCTTAATCAAAAGCATCATTGTGGGTCCCCTTGAATGGGCTCACTAAAAGTTCAGTTTGTAATAAAAAAGAATCACCCACTCCAATAACAGCCCGAGAAATTCAGGTATATTTTTGTAGATTGTTCCTTTTCAGCAAATGTATAAAAGATAGATTTTTGGAGACTTGAAGGTAGTAAGAAATCCTGGTGCCCGTGAGTATACATATTCATTTTCTTTTCCCTGTTGTGGCCTCTGTTCAGAAACAGCTCTTGTTGTTTATTGAATGTATATAGCAGTGGGCAGCGAAAGATCTATCACACCACATTAAAGAGTCTTCAAAAATCTATAGTCTCTACTCAGCTTTATCAGCCTGCCTCTTGGAGCTTTAAAACTTTTCTCATGTGTAGGCTGCAGGGATACCAATCTCCTTAGTCTCTGCTTTCTGGAGTGACATAAACCAAACAGGCTTTTTCTGCCATCTTCCAGTTATGATACAGTGTGTGCTTCTGTAGCAGAAGACAAATTATCCTTCAAGCTCTGAGATTTTGTATCATTTCATTTCTTGTAGATCACAGATGGGCAACCTATGGCCCCCATCTCAGTGTGGCCTTTGATGCCTCCTCAAGTTGTCCATTTCTTCATCCCGTCAGATTGTTTATTTCCTCCTTATGTCTATACCAGCTGCACTGGCTCCCGGTGGAGTACAGGATCAGGTGTAAGGTGCTGGTTTTAACCTTCAAAGCCCTATACGACCTAGGACCCTCGTACCTACGGGACCGCCTCTCCTGGTATGCCCCACAGAGGAACTTACGGTCTTCAAATAAAAACATCTTGAAGGTCCCAGGCCACAGAGATGTTAGGCTGGCCTCAACTAAAGCCAGGGCTTTTTCGGCTGCGGCTCCAACCTGGTGGAACGCTCTGTCACAAGAGACGAGGGCCCTGCAGGACTTGACATCTTTCCGCAGGGCCTGCAAGACAGAGCTGTTCCACCAGGCCTTTGGTCAGGGCGCAGCCTGACTCCCTCCCTTTGGCAATCTTTACAAAACTTTAGTTTATGGTTGCCATCAATTTTGATTTTAATTATTTTTTATAATGTTTTTATAATGTTGCACTATTTTAGTGTTGTTAGCCGCCCTGAGCCCGGCTTCAGCTGGGGAGGGCGGGATATAAATAAAATTTATTATTATTATTATTATTATTATTATTATTATTATTATTAGTCTCCTGTCTTTTAAAAGTCCGCTTTCCCTCTTTTTATGTAGTCTCAGAACAATTGAAAGAGGCACTATTTTATTTGATAAAAAATAATCTTTTCCAGGCTTGAGGCAAATAAGCTTGCCTCCCCCAGTGGTCCGCGCTTCTGACACATAACGTACTAAAGTCAGAAAGGAATTGCTTTCCAGAACAGTAGCTGCATTGATCTGTTATATGAATATATAATCTGTATAACAGGGAAGGAGAACATGGGCTCCTTCAGATGTTGCTGGATTATAAATTCCATCATCCTTGACCATTGACCATGCTGCTGGGTTTGATGTGAGTTGGGGTGCAGCAACATCTGAAGGGCCACACGTTCCCCACACCTGTTATACTCATTTGAGAGTAATCCAGGGCCAGCCCAATAAACGTTGACACCTGAGGTGAACCACCCACCAGGGAAGAAGGGGTGAGTGAAGATCTACCTCCAAAACAAGGGGGAAATAAATATCTACATTGGGAGCAGACAGATCATTACCACTGGCAGGAGAAAACAGTGCTCACTGCTATTGTAGATTGACCTAGCAAAAGAGGGAGATCTGCTTGTGTACACCAGGAATTCATTTTTTCAATTAAACAAAAGTGAAGGGCCACAGACATTGATGACCAGTGCGATCGGAGCTGGTCATGTCAGGGCCAAAGCCGAAGAATGGGCAAAGTCAAAGTCAAAGTAGGCAGGGACACCAGTTTTCTCTCTGAGACACCACTCATCATCTATTTATTCTGTCTTTCTACCACAGACATTTGCACAAATATGAACACCATTCATCCACTAGCCATCCATTCAGATTTTATTTTATTTCATTAAAAAATACATTAATCAATGCAGAAACCTAGAATTGTGAATGTGCCTTTATTACTGATTAATCTCAACAGATCACTTCTAGAAATCTTTAGGTCAATTATTATGTATTTATTTTTAAATGTTTATACCATGTCATTTGGACAACTGAGTGGTTTCGCTATACTTGCCTTGAGTTGCAATGTAATGGTGAGGCCGATGGTAACCCTGCAAAGAAAACAAAAGAAAGGAATTCTGTAGGCTACCATCTCAGGGGCACTTCAGATATGCATCTATAAGGTTAGAAGCTTGCTTGGTACCATGCACATCAATGTTCATCTGAAAGAGAAGTAGTGCTCTGCGGTGGGGAGAGGGAAGGGGGAACCCTCCCTCCTTAGCTACCTGGAGCATTGTGTATGCTACTATACTGTGTAAACGACATTTCCCAAGAAATACAAGAACACTGCATTGTGGTTCATTTCTACATAGAGCACAGGTGCCAGAGATAGGAGAACCGTCTATCTATGGTCAGAGGTCCAATGCTGCTTGTAATTGCTCAGTAAATGTGGTTTAATTGTAAGTGATGGATGGGGATTGAGGGGAGGAGTGTTGTGGGAGAGTGGGAAAAGCAGGGTGGGAAAAGGGTGGGAATGATTCTTTAGCTTCTAAATCTCAGGTGAAGATCAATTTATGGCCCTTTAAGGTGAGACATACAGGCTCCCAAAGGTCAAAGTTGAGCTGGGATGGAGCACGATTCACCAGCATCTCTACTGCTGACGCGCTTCCCACTTCACCATCTATCCGTTGGCCTTCAAATGAGGCTGCCAAAGCACACGGTATCATTGATGATTCAGTAAACTCATCACAGGAACTGCTTCAATGTTTCTTACTGTTGTGAAAATTCGTGAATACTGTCGTGAAAATTTATATTTCAAAAGCAAGAAAGGGAGGGGAGAATGGTTTTATTCAATCAAGTCCTGCTCAGAGTAGACCTCCTGACATTAATGATCCTAAGTTACTTATGCCCATTAACTTCAAAGGGTCTACTCTGAGTAGGACCAGTAGGGAACATCACCCTATGTGACCTTGCAAACATGAAAGCCAGATCTTCCATTTTCATATTTTCTATTAAAACTGCTTTCACTTTAGGAAGACTTACTTACTTAGTCACTAATAGATTGAACATGGAGAAATCTGTGTCCCCTCATCTGAAAACAACACATCTGTTTCTTGTCAAAACTGACTCAGGCATCAGTGATTTTTAAAACTGTGTGGGTTGCTCTATATTAAATATGTTTTTCCTTTCCCTTAATTGAAGGATCTCTTTAAAATATTGTGATATCATTAAGGATTAAAGAGACTTACATTAGAAACAGGACTGCTATTAAATACTTTGCTTAATACATTTTCCATTTAGTCATGAATCCACAGCTCTCTATTAATGAGATGGAAAGTGTTCAAAACGATGTCTGCATCCTTCTTTCCATTGCTATACATTATCAGGATGCATACAAGTGGTTACATGCCCGCCCTGTGCTTCAAAATACTAAGCTGCATACTTAGGGCACAAGCCAAACTCCCCACTCCCCACCCGCACCCCACCCCCCAGCATCCCATAGCTCTGCAATTCTCTGCAACTTCAGTGGCAGTTAGAGGGGAGCAAATAACTGAGCCTAATCTCAGTGCCAGGACGGTGCAGTGATCAGGTCTGTGTCAAGCCCAGGACATCTGATGGCTGTGAAAGCGACAGAGGTGAGCAGAGGGACACTTCCACTCAGTTGAACAACACAAACACACAACCTGATGAGTTGGATTGTTGTGTTTCTTGGTAGAAAAGTCCCATTGAGTTCAAAGCCAAACTAGACATTGTATTGGACATAGTTGCTCTTGTCTCTGTAGTGTTTGGAAGGGACCATTGCTCGACAATTGGGCATATGCCTAGAACACAACAAGTTCCAGGTTTAATCATATGAACACAGGAAGTTGTTTTATAGAGCAGCTATGGAGAACCTGTGGCCCTTCAGTTGTTGCTGATCTACAACTCCCATCATTCCCAGCAAGCATGACCAATGGCCAGGGGTCTGAGGGCATGTGCTCAGCAGTATGCGGATGACACACAGCTCTATTTCTCCTTTACATCTGCAGGTGAGGCGGTGGAAGTGCTGCACCAGTGTCTTGCCTTGTTAGTGGACTAGACAAGAGCCAACAAACTAAAGCTCAATCCCAATAAGGCAGAGGCACTGTTAAAGGGGATTGGATGGGATTGGATGGGGGGCTGCCTGCTCTTGATGGGGTTACACACCTCTGAAGGAGCAGGTACATAGATAAGAGGTATTTCTGGTTTCATCAGCTTCAGCTGGTGACCCAGCTGCACCCCTATATGGACAGGGATAGCCTAACTTATGTCATATATGCTCTGGTAACCACTAGGTTAGATTACTGCAACACATTATACATGCGGCTGCCGCTGGAGACGGTTTGGAAACTTCAGCTGGTGCAGAATTCAGGGGCCAGGTTGCTCACTGGGGCAAGGTGGTTTGAGCATATAACACCAATCCTAACCCTACTGAACTGGCTGCCGATTAGTTTCTGGGCCCTATTCAAGCCTTAAATGGTTCAGGGCTGCCATACCTCATGGACTGCCACTCTCCATATGCACTGACCTGGACCCTACAATCATCTTCTGAGGCCCTTCTTTATGTGCCCACTCCATGAGAGGCTGGAAGGCAGCCTTTTATGCAGTGGCTCCCCATTTGTGGAATGCTCTTCCCAGGGAGGCTCACCTGGTGACTTCATTGCACACCCTTATGTGCCAGGCAAAAAATATTTCTTTATAACCATGCCTTGGGCTAATTAAACATGCTATGGCCTTTAAAATGTCTTTGTAGGAGGTGAGCTATTGGTTTTCTTTTGTTTGTTTTTTATCATGCATTTTGTGTTCTCATTTTGTATTTTTATGTTGTGAACCATCCTGTGATCTTCAAATGAAGGGTGGTATACAAATTTAATAGATGATGATGAAGGTGATGAATATGGGAGTTGTTCAGCAACACCTGGAGGGCCAAAGGTTCTCCACACTTGTTCTATGGGTTCAAGAAGAGCTCTTTCCCATCACTTGTTACCTGATTTTTTTTATAGTAATAGCAAGGACTGAACCTGGGATTTCTACATGGAAAGCATGTGCTCTACTACTAAGCTATGGCCTTGTTCCATTTAAAAATGATAAACTGACAGGTAATCTTAAAACCCCCCAACAAAAAACCTGTTTGAGACCCTAGAGTTGCTGCCTTTCAGACTAAACAATACCAGCCTAGATGAACAAATAATCTAACCTGGTCCGGCTGCTTCCTCTTTCCTAAAACAAATAATGTGAGGTGGGACCATTGCACTGTAAATCACAATCTCCCACTGTCTCCTGCTTTCCATTAGACAAAAATGACTACTATGTCAATTCACACTTTGCATGTGCTAGTTATAGAGAACAAATAGATACAAGAGACGCAACGGAAGGGAGCTTGTTTCTGATCTAATCATCCTGGTCAGGAGATCAGGAAGTCACTACATTTGCACGGGGCTGGGGCTTTGATACAATCACTGTGCATTTTGGAATGTTGCAAGCATTTCAAAGGATTATTTCAGGTGGGACTGAAAAGTTACAGCTTGTAAAAAAAAAGTCTTGGAGGCTCCAAATTCTATTTTACTTCAAGGCATTGATCCAAGAACAAACATTATCATCTCACTTACTCCACCCACCCACCCACCCACCATTAAGATCCTTAAAAGTTTCCATAGCACTTACATCTATATAGTTGGCATTTATGTAGTCTGAATGGGGATCTCCTTCCAGCAATTGCAGTCTCACTCTGGAGTGATCATCTGAAAATAATCAAAGAAAATATGTTGTTTTGTTACTTGAAGGCAGGAACATATGTATCAAAGAAAATAGGAACAGCAGAAAGAAGAAAGAACATAGAAGATTCAGGCTGAAAGGATTTTCAACACTAACTGATGTTTCTTCAACTGCTAAATGCACATTGCTTCAACTCAATGCCTGCCTGAGTTATTCAGAAGCTTGTCTGTTATTTATTTGAACTCATAAAATTCACATTTTTCAGACACCCTTAGTATGATTTCTGATCTAATTAACACACTTCTTGGTCTTAGTATTTCCTTCAAAAAGTTCTGAAAAACTAGCACCTTTTGTAACATCTTGACTGGATTGTACAGCTGAATCGTTGCAGAAAAGCAGTTGAATTAGACACAAAAAGCAAACTTTTTTGCATAAGAATTATCTCTAGGCAGGCTAGGGATATTCCATATTTTTATTTTTTTTATAAACAGCCTGCTTGGTGCAAGCTAAAACACTTGTTGTTAAATGAGGTAGATATAGAGCTGGGAAGATAATTCATAGCACAATGAAGATAGATGAAAATTATTAGGATTCAGGTTTTTTCCATAGGCTGATTATTAGAACTCATTTGTTCATGCATCTACAATGATGTGGTGTGCAGAGCGGTTTTTTTAATTTAAAAAATAGACTTTGGCTCCTGTGCTACTATGCAGAAGATGGGATACAAGAGAGAATAGAAAGGGAGAAAGAAAGCATCAGAATGCCAGGATGGATAAATAGATTGTTAGTAGGCATATATATATGGATGGAGAGCTGTAGCTTTATGGTGAGACAAGTGGAAATCTGTAATGTTGGGGAAAACATTTGCGAGATTATTTAAGATGCTATCCTGAACTTAGAAAATAATTCTGACAATGAAGGAGATTTTCAAATGTTTGTGTCCTGTTTGGTTTTCAACAGTTCTGGGCGGTTAATTTTGTTGCCAAGTGCTGAACATTGCAACATTCACAATGTTTTATCTCCCGTGGGGAGTTCTTTTGCTCAAAAGTGTGAATGGCACGGGAGAACCCTTTGCTTCGAAAGCAAGGCTAAGAAATATAGACGACCACAGCTCAACTTTCAGAAGGTAATGAGGCCTTTTATTTTATTCATATTTTTAGTGGGCTATGCTTGGTTAAGACTAACAGCATAACTTATCTTTTAAATTTTATATTTCTATCTGTTTGGAAGGTGTTGGGAAGATACATATATTTCATAAGGCTGCAAGGCGTTTATGTATTATTAATAACTGATGACTTTCAGTGGAACAGCGGGAACAGAAAAGAGGTTGAGATACTGAAAAATGACGCATGCGAAAAGACTGTTCAATCATCACACCAACTGCTAGATACGTGTATCTTCCACTTCGCTCTTCAGCCCTGTACCACTAATCCTAACTTGCAAATAGCTTCAATAGTATTGTTGTTATCATTGTTGTTCCTTTTGTTATTCCGATTGTTCACTGGAAACCCAGCCAGATGGGCGGGATATAAATAATAAAATTATTATTATTATTATTATTAGCTTTTTTGAAATTTGCTATGAGGGCATTTTCTGTGTTTTAGAGAAGTTTCAGGTGCTGCTTGTGAAGCTGTGTGTTGTTGTGGTGCTGCTGATAGGAAGCCTCATTGCACATGCACAACAAATTCTCGAGATCACAAACTCAGGATCATCAATCATTGCAGCAGTGCTAAAAAACGTAAATGCTATATAGAAATGTTTTATAATTAAGGGAGCGAGGAAGTGTCTTTTGTGAAAGCCAGATAAATCCTGCAACTGAAAGCAATGTTGTGCTCCAGTGAGTATGTGGAACTCAATGTGAATAGGACCAGTCCCATTTAAGGGTTGAGCCTGCTAGTAATGCAGACTCCCCAAGTGTTACTATTTTCCAGGGACATCCTTGATTTAGAGAAGCCGTCCCAGTTTCTGATGTGATCCTGGAATGTCCTACTTTTCCTTAGGATGTCCCTATTTTCATCGGAGAAATTTTGGAGGGTATGGAGTTATCTGACCCCCATGCCATCTGAAGGCAATCCTGTATATGGAAGTTTTTAAATGTTTATTTTTTTATTATAATTTTTAAATATGTTGGAAGCCGCCCAGAGTGGCTGGGGCAACCCAGAAAGATGTGTGGAGTATAAATATTAAAGTTATCATTATGGAATGGGATGTCCCTATTTTAATCAGAGAAGTGTTGGAGGGTGTGGCAATGCCACACACAAGGCTTGAGTACTAGAGTCACCAAATTCAGCATGAAAAACAAATAGTCTGTAGGAATAAATATATTTTGCAAGTGTGGTGCAAGCTGCACCAGGTAGAAGTCTCCTTTCCTGTTTTTATTATTGCTTGTTAGCCGCCCTGAGCCCAGCCTTGGCTGGGGAGGGCGGGGTATAAATAAAAAATATTATTATTATTATTATTATTATTATTATTATTATTATTATTATTATTTCCATTAGTCGGACACAACTAAACGACTAAACAACAAAAGAAAGGCACAGCAGCCCAGTACAGGAGGGAACCTAATAGTTTTCCTCTTGGCCTAAGTTTCCTTTTCGCTGCTTTCGAGTTCTTAACTTTTCAATTCTTCTTGGATTTGATTCCTCCCTGGTGAATTCACCTAAGTTTATTGCTTGAGGATCATTACATTCCACCTGGTATTTGCAGATGCCCCGTGCTTCCTCAGTCAGAATCCACAGCAAGGAAGACGAAGTAGCCGATGTGATTAGTACCTAGAGATTTTGTGCTCGCCATTTATCTGTAAGCGAGGTGATAAACCTGTCCCTTAAGGCCCAGGCACTTTTAGGAGTGAAGAGCACTGGAGCTAGAAGTGTTTGTCACAAGCAATAGCTTCCAATATGTATAGATAATGCCAACAAATGGTGAAAGGAGATAAAATGAGAAAGTATGTGTACATTTAGCCCCTTGGCGCTCCCTGTCGTGTAAAGCCATGAAGACGAATGCTTCAGGTTTTGGTTCAAAGAAAGAATCTGTGTCAATTAAAGGTCAGGAAAAGGCTTGAAAATAGGAGCATTGAAGGAAAATAGGAGCACTGAAGGAAAAAACAACAACAAGTATTGTTCTGTGTCCCACAAACTTCTGACCATTAGTCTAAAGCCACAATTCTCAAGGCCACAACTGAGTTTCAACTCTTCTTCGGGTTGTATTTAATGAAGTCATTGCACAAAATTTTGCTTTTCCTCTTCTCCCCTCTCTCCAGATTTGCAGATGGGGTGTGTGTGTGGAGAGCATGTGGGGCAGAGAAGAAGAACGGAAAGTTCAGTTGCACAAGTGGAAGTTGTTCTGCTCGTTCAGTGTCTAAGCTGGTTACAACCCATGTTATGAAAGACTCTTCTAGGTCTGTGAACCTGTGACTGTCCGGGTGTTGAGACCAAAATTCCCATCATCCATTATCATTGACTACGCCGGCTAGGCATGGTGCAAGCTGAAGTCCAACAACGTCTAGAAGCACATTTCCCCCTATCCCTGCTGTTTTCAGATATTCACTACGGCTTTTGCAAAAGCGCATAGGAGAAATAATAGCCTGTGGTGATGGACATACTCCCAAATCTTTAGAATATGTAAAGACAGCCTGTGCACATGCAGAGGGCTATTTAATGCAGTCAGCAGGTCTGTTTACCCAGCAAAAAAACAAAATCAAAAACAGAGTTGATGATCGCATGAAGGGGGAAATGTGCAGAACCCTCTTCAAATGTTCTACATGGAGAGAAGAAGAACCTTCAGCCCTGAGACCATTCCCCCCCCCCCCATTTTCATACATAACCTATTATATTTGGGAAGGGAAAGAAAGGACAGGGCTTTGGGATTGCAGTTCATTGAGAAAAATAAGAATCCCATAATATTAGAAAGATAAAGGGAGAAAAAGTGGAGAGGAAGGGGGTGAGAATGGCAACAAAAAAACTTGAGCATGAAATTATCAAACGGGAAAGGTTAAGAGTGCTCAGAATTCTGTGCTCTTATTCTTTTTCACAGTTACGCTGACAGACATACCCCCTCTCTCAGCTAGATGTTTACAGATACACACAGGAAGTTCAGTTCAGTTTGAATTTGCACCTACAGGAGATGATGTTGCCATATCTATTCTTATTGCGGTTTTCATCTTCTTTGGCTGTATCCCAAGATGCTGTCTGCCCCTCAGGTAGAGCCTGCAAAATAAACAACAGCAGAGTGTTTATATGAAATGGCCAATGTCTTCAGGTGTTTTAACATAACGAAATAGGGGTAGGGGAAAAGGCAGCATGCAATTTAACACCCAGCCAAGCCAACTGTTTTTCTCAAGGAAAGGGCACATTTAATAAGAAAATGATGAAGAGACCATTAGCATCCTATGGCTTAAACTGGCTTACAATTGCTTTCCCAATGCAAATGGCACTAAAAACAAGTGGGAAACATTTTGCTTCTGGCTTTGTAATCATTGGGTTCTTTTTCAATGCACCATCTCTAACACAGGGACATAGATTGCTTCTCTTTTGCCTCTGAGAAATACAAGTTGCCTTGTAAAATATTTAAATTGACAGAGGACAGAGGCAATGTTTTTGTAATATAAAACAAGGCATAAAGGTTTCTCAAACTCACGAGCTATTTGAATGTCGCATGTAATATATCCATATACTGCATTGTAGCTGTATATAGTGATGCCTGCTAATGTGAGCACAATTCAAAGTGCTGATTAAATTCAGATCAAGGCTCCTTTAATTTAGAGAGCTACGACTTTTCTTCCATTTAATTTCAGCTGAAGAAATACATGAAATCAACCCACCAAGTCTATATCACAAGAGCACAAGATACATTCTTAGCATTCTTCCTTTTCTGACTTCCGCCTTAATCAGTGATTTATTTATCTATTTTTTAAAAAAACACTCTGTACAAAAAGAAATCCATTATGAATTTTTTTAATACTGTACACATTTTGATGCATTTTGGCTTTTTTTTTTCTTTTTTCGAGCCAAGAACTGTACTGAAAATCTGGTGAAGTGCAAAATCCAAATGATAATTATGTTTTGACCCATGTGGTCAGGAGGTGAAAATTAGGTTGCTTTAATTAAAATGCAACCATATGAACTCCCCTTCATGTTGAGAATGGTAGGCTGATAATAAGTCTAATCAAGATGAAATGCCCATGATACTCTTGAGTAACACTGAAGGATCTTCTCCTGTTTCACAGAACTGATACCATATTTTGGCCTTTTCCTGCGATGAAGATAGTAAAGGGGAGCTCCCACACACCACTCATAAACCCAGTTTTGTTTGGCATGCTTTAAAGATGACGCTTTTTATGGTTTCTGAAACCTTATTCTGTGTTCAAGAATTACGCCCAAATAATAATTATCTTTATAACATACCCATTCATAGGAAAGCACATTTCCTGCTGCTCAATAACAGATAATTTGCTTAAAAAACCAAAACAGAAATTGCACTTGTTTGTTTCTTGTAGTGCTAGCCATTGCATTTGGGCTGGCTGATGGTGGTGAAATGTGCTAAAAATGATATTATAATCATGCCAAACCACAGTTCACAAATGGTTCCCTCTGGAAATAATGTCAGGATACGCTATGGATCCTGTTTGTGTCAGAGAAGGATAATAAAAGCAGTTCTGGCTCAAATCTCCACATGTATGAAGTAATGTATCAGCAAACGGGAAGATCTTTGATCACACACCTATTTCCTTGTACCCAGAAAGTGCCGCTTAATAGTGGCGAATTTTTAGAGCAGAGGGGGGCAGCACAAAAAACATAAATTAGGGATCCCATTTCTATCATCAAAGATAGAGAAGAAATGACACGTTATTTGTACATTAGAGTCTAGTTACAAATGATTGCTCAGAGAATGGTAGCAGTCATTTGGGATCTCATCATGCGCTATTGATGTGAAAAAAGATGAGGAAGGAACAAAATCCTTCTAAGCATTATACATAGGATGGTAAAAGTGACTTTTCCAAAGAAATGCCCAATTCAGCTATTATCAACTATTAATTGCTTTGATCAATAGGCGTCTTATCAAAACAGCAGGTTTTTGCTTTAAAATACAAAGATCCAGTGTGTGTATAGAAAACATATGCCCCTTCTGTTCACTAAAAATATAATCAAATCTCTGATATACATATGTATAAAACTTTCTGCTGTAGTATGATTTACACCAGGGGTTCTTAAACTGCAGTCAATGGACTATCAGTGGTCCACAAGGTGGTCTGTCATATGCCTGCAAAAATACAATTAAAAATCCTCCTGGAGTTAGCACAACTGCTACAACAGGCAGAAAAACAACAACCATTAAGTGGTTCATGAAGACCTGCAGTAATTTGGAAGTGGCCCATGGGAAAAGAAGATTGAGAACCACTGATTTGTATATAAACAGCTCAGGATAAAATCAAATGCCATTTGAGATTTCAACAACTATAGTAATGATGGATTAAACTTCTCGGTCTATATCTATATTCTTTTCTTCAAATATTCTTCACACTGTCATTTTAAAGCACTTAACACAATGACATAACTGGTAAACTTGTCTTGGAAAATTCAGACTACTGCTATAGATGGAACAATAACCTGTTACAATGAGAAAAATAGCAAAGTGCAGTGGAATAAATAATGTATCCAAAACAGATAAAATCAGGAATTTTTTAGACATCACTGCCAGCACTGACTAAGTATGGGTAATCTGCACTTCTTTCGTAACTGTTGTCAACTTAACAATAGAATTGTAGCAACAATTAACCAGTTTTAAGAGCAATAGTGGTACCACCAATGATCTCACTAGCATTCTAAATTCATCAGAAAAATGTAGGCATTCTATGGGACCTTCAGGCACCAATCTCATTATCACTGGTCCCATTCCCCGCCCCAAATCTCTCCCTGTAGGTAGAAAACAAAGAGAGCAGCTAGATGACTGGCTTGAACCTTTCCCCCTTCTATGCTAGTATTCTTCTGGCAAGGAAGTGTTTATTTTGGGGTGTGGCTTTTTTAAAATGGGAGAACATTCAAAAGTGGTTCTAGCTCCAGTTTTAATTGGCACTGACCCTTCTTCCAGGTCTTGACTTTACCCCAGTATTCTGCTGCATGCATAGAACCAGATTCAGAAATATTATTGGAATTGTGCTGAGGATTGCAGCTATGGTGTCCTATAAGTTGGCATCTTTTGCTGGATTGGCTTTGGGGGGCCCCCAAGAGAGATCTTTTTTAGCTTATATGTAAATAATAATAATAATAATAATAATAATAATAATAATAATTTATTATTTATACCCCGCCCATCTGGCTGGGCCTCCCCAGCCATTCTGGGCGGCCTCCATAGAAACCAGAAATACACTAAAATATCACACGTTAAAAACTTCCCTGAACAGGGCTGCCTTAAGATGTCTTCTGAATGTCAGGTAGTTGTTTATCGCTTTGACATCTGCTGGAAGGGCGTTCCACAGGGCGGGCGCCACTACCAAGAAGGCCCTCTGCCTGGTTCCCTGTAGCTTTGCTTCTCGCAATGAGGGAACTGCCAGAAGGCCCTCGGCGCTGGACCTCAGCGTCCGGGCTGAACGATGGGGGTGGAGACACTCCTTCAGGTATACTGGACCGAGGCCGTTTAGGGCTTTAAAGGTCAGCACCAATGCTTTGAATTGTGCTCGGAAACGTACTGGGAGCCAATGTAGGTCTTTCAAGACCGGTGTTATATGGTCTCGGCAGCCGCCCCCAGTCACCAGTCTAGCTGCCGCATTCTGGATTAGTTGTAGTTTCCGAGTCACCTTCAAAGGTAGCCCCACGTAGAGCGCATTGCAGTAGTCCAAGCGGGAGATAACCAGAGCATGCACCACTCTGGCGAGACAGTCCACAGGCAGATCTCAGCCTACGTACCAGATGGAGCTGGTAAACAGCTGCCCTGGACACAGATTTGACCTGTGCCTCCATGGACAGCTGTGAGTCCAAAATGACTCCCAGGCTGCGCACCTGGTCCTTCAGGGGCACAGTTACCCCATTCAGGACCAGGGAATCCTCCACACCTGCCCGCCTCCTGTCCCCCAAAAACAGTACTTCTGTCTTGTCAGGATTTAACCTCAATCTGTTAGCCGCCATCCATCCTCTAACCACCTCCAGACACTCACACGGGACCTTCACCGCCTTCACTGGTTCTGATTTAAAAGAGAGGTAGAGCTGGGTATCATCTGCATACTGATGAACACCCAGCCCAAACCTCCTGATGATCTCTCCCAGCGGCTGCATGTAAATGTTGAAAAGCATGGGGGAGAGGACAGAACCCTGAGGCACCCCACAAGTGAGAGCCCAGGGGTCTGAACACTCATCCCCCCCCACTTTCTGAACACGGCCCAGGAGGAAGGAGCGGAACCACTGTATGATAGTGCCCCCAGCTCCCAGCCCCTCAAGACGGTCCAGAAGGATGTTATGGTCGATGGTATCAAACACTGCTGAGAGATCCAGCTCTCACCTTTGTCCCTAGCCCGCCGGAGATCATCAACCAGTGCGACCAAGGCAGTTTCAGTCCCATGATGAGGCCTGAATCCCGACTGGAAGGGGTCCAAATGGTCCGCTTCTTCCAGGCGTGCCTGGAGTTGTTCAGCAACCACTCGCTCAATCACCTTGCCCAAGAATGGAAGATTTGAGACTGGGCGATAGTTGGCCATCGTGGCCGCATCTAAAGATGGTTTTTTATGAAGCGGATTTAATAACCGCCTCTTTCAGCGGGTCTGGGAAGGCTCTCTCATGGAGGGAAGCATTCACCACTCCACAAAGCCCATCACCCAGTCCTTCCTGGCTAGCTTTTATAAGCCAGTATGGGCAAGGATCCAGGAGACAGGTGGTTGGCTTCACTCGTCCAAGCAGCCTGTCCACATCCTCGGAGGTAACAGATTGGAATTGATCCCATGCAATTTGACTAGACAAGACTCTAGCACTCTCCCACCCTGGCCCTGCTCCCATGGTGGAATCTACTTCTTCCCGAATCTGAGCAATTTTATCTGCAAAAAACTTTGCAAAATCATTGCAGGAGAACATGTGGCCCGTACTGGGCCCCAGTGTTGCAGGTGGTTCCGCTAAATTGTGAACCACCTGAAAAAGTCTCCTGCTGCTGTTTTCTGCAGATGCAATAGAGGCGGTGAAGAAATTCTTCTTCGCCGTCGCTATCGCCACTTGGTAGGCTCGACGTTGAGCTCTAACCTGTGTCCGGTCAGATTCGGAATGAGTTATCCACCACAGGTGCTCTAGCCGTCTCAACGATTGTTTCATTGCCCTCAGATCCGTGGAAAACCACGGGGCTGTCCGGGCTCCATGCAGTCGGAGAGGGCACTTCGGAGCCAAACAGTCAATAGCCCTGGTTAACTCCACATTCCAGCGGGCCACCAGGGAATCAGCTGAAAGGCCATCAACATGGGATAAAGCATCCCCTACCGCTCTCTGGAAACCATTTGGATCCATTAAGTGGTGGGGGCGGACCATCCGAATTGGTCCCACCTCCCTGCAGAGTGGATGGGTCGCAGAGAAGTCCAGTTGCACCAGGAAGTAATCTGACCATGGCACTTCTTTCGTTTCGCTTTTACTTAGTGTCAGATCACCAACATCCATAGAGGTAAACACCAGGTCCAAGGCATGTCCGCGGCTATGGGTTGGGCCAGACTTATTCAGGGACAGCCCCATGGAGGCCATGCTTTTCCAATCTGGCACTGTCTCGAACAAATAAATTAAAATCTCCAGAAATAGCCGCCTGAGAGGAGCGGAGAAGAAAGCTCGAGCGGACGCATTGCCCTGAAGGAATGGGATGGGAGAAGAAGCACTACCAGCTTCTTCTAGAAAACAAGCCAGGTTTCTTTCATTGCAGCTATTTTTAAAAAGACATTGATGTTTATTGTTACAACAATCTTATATAAGCTGCTTTGTGAGGTTTGCCTTAAAAGCGGTATGTAAATATCCTTAAACAAATACAAATAAAATGTAGAAAGCACAAAAGTGGGTCTTCTTCAGTTTAGCCTTGAGCAAGACTCCCAGGATATCTACCAAACTACTTCTCAAATTTGGGGGAAGGGATATGGTTTAAAATCAATTGTGTGCATGTGCTTGCATGAAAGACTGTTCAAGAGAAAGAACGAGGGGGAGAAAGGGAAAGACTATGTATAGTTGAGACAAGAAATGAAGAGGGGGGGAGTCTAATGGAGTTAGTGATTGATGAAGGCAACTCACAGAGCGTTTTCATAATAGAAAAAATTATTTGGTACCATGTCACTAAATAGACCGTAATTTATGAAACTTGTTTACAGGGTAAAGGACAAAAAATATATCTTAAAAGGCCAAGTATATTTGTATGTGAGACAGAAACCAAGCTAGAATACATCACATTTTGAAATACAGCTCCTGGACATCAAAGATAAGGTCATTAATCTTCTGTCTTTCATGAATCTGGGATGGCATCATGCCATCTAAACTAAAATAAAAATAAAAAATTCCTACTGATTATTTATGTAGCACTTTGAAAGTGCAGAACTTTGCAATAAATATTAAATTACGGAAGCAACCTTCTAGTCACATTCCCCACCCCCATATTATACCAAATTAGGTAGACTAGTTCAGTAATTGTAAAATTATGAAAACCATGTTTCAGCTCTTGTTTGTTGTTCAAAGAGAAGCTGCAATGCAAGCTTGGCTAAAGTATGGTAATTTGAAATTATGAGCCACATAGTCAGCCATACAGGGACATATTCTACAGGACAAATAAAACATCAGGTGTGCAAAATTAGAGTCAGCACCTTCAGTGAGGGAAATAATTAAGTTATATGACTGGGCACATTATGGAAGTATATCCCAAAATGTGCAGTCACCTTATGGGAGAAAGTTCACTCTCCATTACCCACTGAACTGAAGCTGAAAAACATGACAGCACAGAAGCAGTCCTTATATTAGTAGTTTATATTCCACCCAAAAACATGTACACATTCCTCTGGACGAAACAGATGAGCATATGATTGCTCACTATCTCCTTCATCACTACAGACTTCTTCAGACCCAGAATCCAGCTTCATCCCCAATGTGAAACACAAAGCACATAATTCTTTTAGGGCTTGATCTATTTGTGCTCCCACGAAACAGGATAGAGGTAAATGCTTTGTGACAGATTGACAAGATGCATGGATTTAAACAGGGGTTTTTTTCAACAGGAACTCACCAGAACTCAGTTCCCCTCTTCCCCATCAGCTGCTTCCACCAGGCTGCAATATTTTCACTCCCTCTACCCCATCCCACAAAATGGAACTGCCCAGTTTTAATTCAATTGTACAGACTCTGAACATGCACTTGCTCACTGACTTGTGACAGTTGTTTTCCCTTAAGAACAAATGGAGGTTAACAGTAATTCTTCTAGACATCTAAAGATAGTACAGTTTAATTTAAGGTCTGAACCACATCAGTTTGACCCCTGGAAGTACCTTAAAATCATGTCCACAAGCTTTGAAATAGGATATAGATTTCAATGACATACCAGCCCTTCAGATAAATGATACTGTATGGTATTATTGCAGTAGCCACTGATTTACCTGCCCCTTCAGCATTGAGACAATTTTTCAAACATTTGTCCTTTCATAATTCAAGAACCACACATGCAATTCACTTGTCACACAAAGGAACCAGGAGTTGCAAGAGAAAATTCCCCTTTGCATCCTTCATCGAGCCGAGCACTCTTTGTTCATCTGATTTACCTGAAAGTCTGCACTGACAGTAAGACTGGCATGGGATGGAATGAGCATCTATTTTATTTTGTTTGTAAATCTTGGTCCCCAGCTTGTTGGAAACTAGAAATGGCCACCAAATATCGCTGTGGAGAGCCGTTTCACCACAATGTGCTATACGGAGATTGATAGGAGAGACTAAACCCCACCCCCATGTTGTAAACAAGGTTTGGGGAACCTCTTCCAGTCTGAGAGCTGCATTCCCTTCTGTGGAACTTTCTGGGGGCCGCATGCCAATAGCGAGGGCCAGGAACAAAAGTGCATAGAGTAAGGAGTGTAAATTTTAGCTTTCTACAATAGGCTAGTTTCTACATATACTCATACCCATCTTTATCCCAGAAAGCAAGAGGCTTTCTCAGAGTCTAAGGACACAGTCTAGTTAGGCAAAAACACTCAAGGAAGGTGTGAAGGAGGGCTGGTGCCAGGTCTGGGAAAAGGGAGTCTGATGTGGGGAGTATCTCAAGAACCACATAGAGAGAGTTATTGGGCTGCATTTGGTTCCTAGGCCTGTGGTCCCCCAACCTGGCAGTAAAGTTTGTACATGTTATATGATAGATGACCACAGTGTGTCAAGGTAGATAGCCAAAAATATGTGTGGTTATCTCATATTTAAGCTAACCCCAAGACACCTCAACACCTATTCAGCTACAGTTTTCTCTCCAATGCCTGGGGAGCCGAGTCACAGGAAAGTTTGTTCTTACTTATTTCTCTCCTTTCCACCATTACTATTCCAATACAGTCCCAGGCAACTTCACTGCCTCTAATGCCATTTCTATAAACTATTCAGTGGTTTTTCCATGGGGCTTGAAGGTTGGATTTGCCCAAACTTAGAACTAAATTCAAACATCCCACGTTGCATTTGATCATGGCAAAATTCTGCAAAGCCTTGGGCGATACGCAACTAAGGAACAAAGGCAGCCAAGAGAAAATATTTCCAGCCATCTCCCAGGCCGGCATTTGATCACAGCTGCTATACCACATCTATCAGATGTTGATTATGGGGATTCAATACTTCTGCCAAAGACAATAACGGTTTAATTGCAGCAACAAGGCTCTAGCAGCACACACCGACCCAGGCAGAAGCAGCCTTCCTGCCTCTCAGTATCTTGTTTGGCAACAGTCTGAAAACTCATTCATTGATGAAGGGTAGAGAGACATATATATATAGATAGCCAGGGGCAGCTTCAAGTCTGAGAAAGCCCTCTGGCAGCAGTGGTAATGGGCAGCCACTTTAATTTCCCAGAATGCTCAGGGGCTGCAATTTTAATTTCTCACTATGTCCTCAAATGCTCCATTAGGAAAGTAATGGGGAATTAAATTGATCATCTCTCACCACCAGGTAAGCATGCGAGTCTAGGGCTGGTGTCAGCACCAGCAGAGCCTGATGGGGCTGCCAGTGGACAGGTGCCAGGTGCTGATGCCAGTCCTGAGATAGCCAGGAGTGTCTTGTTTAAATGGAAGGCCATCAGCAGAGATACTCCAGTTGCTCACCATGCCATCAGCAAATCCCCTCCCTAAATTGCAAACTTGTATTTCATCACTTCATACGTGAAAGTAGCTGGGGAATAAGGCAGGGCAGCCAATGTGGTCTCCTCCATACATTTTGGAATATTATTTTCATCTCTCTGGCACCCAAAAAATATTTCCCCAGTGCAATGTAGCTCTGTGTTTCTTCAAATGTGATATGGTTGGTGTGGCACCCCAAATCTGGAAATACTGCTCCATTTCCCAGCCCAATCTCTGACACACTCCTGGGGGCAGTGGGACAGAAATGACTAGATTTTCAGGAATCTTTAGTTCGCAAAACAGTCTCTGAACAAACCTTCATAGAGCCAGAAGCCTCTGGGTGGCTGTACCAGCTAGCAGTTCTTCTGACAGCTGGTTGTCACCTGTGGAAAGCCTCTTACCAACACTGTCAGGTCTGTCATCCATCTGCTTACCCTCCAGCAGCACCTGGTCCTGTCGGCAGAAAGTGATGATGAAGGGAGCTGCGTGCTCATCTCTGCCAGAGAGAGTTGTCAGTAGGACTAGATACTACAGCCACCTGGAGGCTTCTCATCATATGGATGCTGGTCCAGAGGCTGCTGTGTGAACAAACTCTGAGCAGTTCAACTAACAATAAATTCAAAACAGTGAGTCTTTGGTTTGCGCCTATACTACACCATATTATGGTTTGGTGGAGTTTATACAAGAGATAAGGTGGCTAGCGCCATGATCCCTAACCCAGTATGCTCTGCTGTGTGAGAGTGTCAATGAAAAGAGAAAGCTTTGCCATTTCTTTTTCCATAAGTGGGGTTACCGGGAAGCCGTTATGGAAAAGCCAAGCCCTTTCCCCACATCAGTGGACTGGGGCAGAAACATCTAGGATGACGGCCACTACATATAACAGAAATAGGACTCAAGACAAGGAGGCAGGAGCAAATAGGGGGAAGGCATTCTGGTTAGCATATAAAATAAGCCACTTAAGCTATCGAGACGCTTCTCAAGAACACTTGTTCCGATTTGACAATAGCCTTAATTTTCATTCTTTAGCTCGGCATTCAAGTGAGTGAATGTTGCTCTCACCTCATACTCCTCTTTAAAGCCATAGCCCTGTCCCCGTTTCATCTGAGTGATGTGCTGCAACAAGTCGGCCACTCGGATTGCTGGCTGGAACTGTCCCCTGGGGTAGGACATTTCCACTGGGTCGCAGCTTCGATAGGGATGGGTCTGGATTGTCAGTGTCGGCTGAGTCATCTCCCCATGGCTACTGTCTGTTTTAAAAAATAGGGAGGCAAAACAAACTTTCACCCAGCTGTTATTTATTTGTTGTCTTCCGCCCCAAGGTTAATTCCCCTCCCTCCCATGGCTGAAATGAAGCACAGTAGGAAAACTGTACCTGCCCAGAGCCATCCCACCCCCCAAAGCTAATGCACACACATGCTGGATTTTGTGTGACAGGGAATGAAGAAAACACAGAAGCAGCAAATTACCCAACGGTGACAACAACAGGAGGAGGAAATATGGTTATTTGATGCACATTACATCAGAAACTGGAATTTCTTTCATGCTACCTAATCACATTCGATAAGGTCCCCATCTCTTGTCCTGCTTGTTGCTTTTGCAGCTTGAGGGCAGAAAGACTATACAGAAAGGGCATATCCTGCCTCTGGTCAGTTCTCCTACCTTTATCCCTTGCCAAGCAAGACTCCAATGCCACTTTTCAGTAGGTAGACAGGAAGGAGTGAAGAACAGACAGGTGCAGTATCACAGCAGGGAAACCTGAAATGCTCTGTGATGCAATGGTTCCATGCCTTGGACATGTGAAAGCAACAGGTTCTGCTTCAGGATAAGAGATGGGAACCCTAGCAGGAGAGCTAGAAGGCAGGGGGTGTATGTGTGCAAATTCTCTTTGTTGCTCATCTGTACTGATTTAGCATTAGATCAGAGATGGAAACATGTGGCCCTCCAGCTGAACTCCAGTTCCCTTCAGCCTTTGCCAGTTTGGCCAGTGGACAAGGATCATAGTCTTTGTAGTCCAGCAACCTCCAGAGGATCAGAATTTCCCCACCCTAAATTAAACACTCCTTTAAGGGGTGGTTCAGGGATGCTTTATACTGTACTAGTTCTCAAACTTTGCATGTACTGGAACGTATTCTGCAGTTTTCCTCCAAAAGCAGAATCAACTTAGGTGATGTGCCTGCCATAATTCCTTATACAGCTTCACAGACCATGGAACAAAGTTTGATATTTTGCATTTTGAATGGGGACTGGGCAGGGGATAGGAAATGATGGAGAAGTTAACTAGAATTCTTTATTGCAAATCCCAAATTTTGTGACTGGGATGTTTGTACGTGTGAGTGTACAGTAGTATTTTGTATTCCTTTGTATTTCTATTAAGTCCTGCAATGGGGAAAGAAGGGTGTTTTTCTGGGGTCATTGGGAAGTTAAGGAAGATGAAGTACAACATAATGATGGGGGCAGGGCTTTTGGGTCACACTAAACATGATGTGGAGGAGACACCTATGTTTCTTCATGATTTTTTGATTTCAGTTTACTGCAGCTGCCATGGAGGTAGGAAGCAGACTCTAAATTCACTGAAGCAGCATGGCAGAGAAAAGGATTGCTTAACACTTTCCCTACAGGTTCTCCTCCCGATATTGATAAAGGAGAATAGATTGGTTTTTATTTTATTTTATTGTTGCCAAAGTCCCGGCAACTCCTGACGAAGAAATCTGCATCTATAGAATACAGCACTGAGTATTAATGCAAAGTTCAAAATTTCATCAGTGTAAGCATATTAATTAGACATGAAACACAAATATTCGCAAGCTTGCAGAAAGCCATTTTTTGTGTTAGGGGGAAGCCAGACAGCAAAGCTAAGCATTTATTTATACAATAACCCGCCTAATGCCGTTACTAATGATAATGTGAGGACTCTGAACAGAGGGTATTTTCAAGGCTTATTAGTTCTCCGGGCTGGATTTACTTTCCCAATGCATCTTTACTGTTCCCCATTAACCCTTTGCAATAGAGAATGGGGCCATTTTCTTTAAAAATGGTGAACTACTTGCAATAGGCTGCATAATCTGCTTAATTTGCTACCATTAGGTGGAATCCAAACCCAGTTGCACAACTGAATTCTCCAAGGACCCTAATCTTCTATCAGCCTCAGTTTAAAAACATTAAAAGTTTCCATTCCAAGAAGGAGTCACAACCAAAGAAAAAAAAAAAAAAAAAAAAAGTAATGAGCTGGCCTATAAAAGCACACTCAGGCCTTTGGATTTGTCATAAAGTTAAACTCAAAGCTACTCAGCTCAGCATATTCAGGTGTAATCATTATTTTCCATATTCAGAATGAATTCTATTCTGGGCTTTATTTTTTGTTGTTTTTGATAGCCTCCTTTTCCAGTTCTATAGTTGGAAATATAACAGCTGAAGTATATGGCAGTGGGGGTTTATGGTACAGAAAGAAGGGGCGGAATTCAATATTGCTTTATGTGGCATGTTCATTTGTCACAACCATATCAGCTTCCCAGATGGAACAACCCCTCTTCTCCTTTCCCCATGCACTGTTCTGGAGGGGTCTTCCTGATCCCTCACCCCACCCCATAGTCAATGTCAGTGGGGGTGGAGAGCATGCAGAGAGAGGAAAGGGTCTTCCACTGATGAGGTTTGTTAGGTGAATCCTACCCAACAGGAGATAGAAGCTTGGAACTAGACTTTGGTGTCTCTTTCAAGTCCATTTCTTGAATGGAATTCCACTCAGGGGATATTCCAGCTGGTAAAAAACAGGAAGGTGACTTTTGTCAAATCTGCCTGCAGTCACTTGAGCCCTACAAAAAAAATATGTTCTGGACTGGAGTATTGGGGAATAATTTTGAAAAGGGGAGGCTTTAGAGTAGCAAGAAATTTGCAAAAAATAACCTCCTCCTTTCCACCTGCAGGATCCATCATCTGAATCAAATGCCTTCCATAGATCAAAGGCGCCCATTTGTGGATGGCTAAGTTTTGATCCAACCCTCCATCTCATTATACCATAAGGAAGGGGCTGGCCATCACCAGCCTAAGATACATCTTAGCTCAAACTTACTTACGGGTCCTCCAAACAAATGCCTGATTCTTTCTAAACCCTATATTGTAACTTTCAGACACTCTTGTTCACTGCTCTACCACTTGAGAATGTGATACTGGATGTGATTGTTGTTTTTGTGAAGTAATCAACTATATACTATTCCATTAATTCATAAGACATAGCTGACACCAAGCCAAGTTTGCTAGTGAAGTGGAAATAGAGGTTCTAAACTCATCCCAAAGCAACGGGGGAAAGAGATAAAAGAGTCTGTATTCTTTGCCCCAGATTCCTTGAAGTATCCATAAACCATATTTTTTGTGCCAACACAAAATGGACAACATCTGATATCGCAGCCAGATCTTGATTCTCTCTCTCTGTAAAAGAGCGAGCAGAAAAAGATATTTCCCCATAGACAAACTGCAAAATGAGACTGGTATTAAAATATTCTGCATGTGCGAGAAAAATGATGCTCGCAATATGTCTAATCATGGTCTAAGACTGAATGCCACCAAGACTAATGATACATTCTAGCTGGACATTTTAGAAGTGCTGATTACAATACCTGTATGAACAATTCAATATCTAACTGAAGAAGAAGTTATTATTTCTAATTTAAGATAATCATTAAGAAGAACAGCCTTTGCAGATAAAAATTTATGGTCTATCCCTTTAGATCTCAGAAGCCGCAGTAACTCGGTGTAGGACTTTTCTTGTGGCTGCCCCTCGTCTTTTTGAAAAACCACTGCAGACATTTTGGTCCCAAAAAGCCTTCCCAAATGGATCTGTCTTGGGCGTCTATTTGGTTTTTTTAAAAAAAATAAAATAAAATAAATCTGCTGTTATTTTGGATATTGTTTTAAACTGTTCTTTTTGAGGCTGTTTTTACTGCAGTTTGTACATTCCCTTGAGATGCACATGTATGTGGAAGGAAGCAGGTTCCACAGCGGCAGCTGATCCCAATGTAGATCCTTATTCCCCCCACTCTGTTTCTGATGTAGATCTTCACTCACCCCTTCTTCCCTGGCAGGGATGAGAGGCACCATTTTATGGTTTGCTTCAGGTGTCAACATGCCTTGGGCTGGCCCTGCTCAGCCATCCCCACCCCACCCTCTCCTATACGATTCCTTCAGCACCTTTTATGGTGCACAAGAACCTCACTGAGTTACATCAATGCAAGAACATTGTTCTTCTTATACAATGCAGTACTGTACTTGTGTATCAGCGATTACACCAAATCCAATCAGCTTTTTTAGTTGAACAGCACACCATAGGGTTGATCTATAAAAGCAACATGCTGTCTACTTCTTAACTATATGTATTCAATACAGAAAGTGTGCCGACAGACAGTGTATCTGCAGCAGGGACCAGAGGAAGAGGAGGAACGAAGAGAGAAGAAACACCATGGTGCACCTGTTAAAAGTGAAAGAGGACACCTTCATCTGCCTCACCTGCAATAAAACATGTCTCACCCATATCGGTCTCTACAGTCACAGCAGGCACTAGTAACTTTCCAATGGTTTGACCTTACTCCCAAAGGCAAACACTCCCATTGTCTCCCAGGACAGACAGAGGCAAACAACAAGGTGCTGTAATATGAGCAATAATGCAAAACAGGAGTAGCTAACCTTTTTTTTGGCCTGAGGTCCTTTTTTCAACCTTGGCCAACCCCCAAAGGGGCCCATATCAGTTATGGGAAAGGCAAAAAATGGGTGTGACCAGCATAAATACACAGGCAGGCAGCCACACCTCCACAGCTGATCCAACAAATCAGATATCACCCCCTTTCTGCTCATCAAATTATCAATTGGATGAGCAGCGAGGGGGCAATTTACATCCCATCCTAGTGTTGTCTGATATACCCAACTGATTAGTGCACTCAGTAGGTGAAGGCCTCCTGCAAATACCATCTTATCAGGAGGCCCATTTTGCACTATATGGAAATCGGATCCTCCTGCTAAATATTGGAAAGGTGCTATCCCTGTTGTCTTTTTGGTACCTACTGAAGAAGAAAGTCTTTTCTCTAGAGCTCTTTCCCAGTCTGCATCTGTATTGGAATTGTTCTAGATGTTTGTGTGTTTGATGCCCTGGTTCCTCTGCAAGGAAGGAAGGGAAATAATAATAATAATAATAATAATAATAATAATAATAATAATAATAATTTATTCTCTCTCCTTTCCACTACTGCTGCCAAAATCAGAGGAGTCTTAGGGGGCCATGAAAATTTGCTTGGTGGGCCAGATCAGGATTCTCAAAAGGGGGATTAGCTATTCCTGATGTAAAACACACTAACATATATCTTGATCTTCTCATCATAGCTAATCATTTACTGTTTCAAACAGTTTTTAATATTGCTTCACAGATCACAATAAAATGGAGGGGGAAACCTGCACAGTTAGCAGGGAATAAAATAATCCAGATATTTCTTTCTTCTATCCATACTACTAATCTGGTAAAATGAGAATAGGATGGGAGAGTGGGGGAAGAGGAAGCCTGTCAACGATAAGGCCAAGCTCTGCTGGAAACATCTCAAGCACTACCACAATGGAGTGTGCCCTGAATACAAAAAACAAAGTTTTGTTTCAAAACTCTTCCTTTAATATCCATAGACTCTCTGATTTTGACACGATAAGGCTATCATATCCATTTATATTTTTATTCGGTTAGCCTTGGCAAGTGTGTAACATGATAAGACATCCTTTGCACAAAATAAATTATTTTTGGGCTGGTGTCTGCAATGGATTTAATTACACACACATCCAATCTCACTTTCCTGGAGTAAAGGGTTGTCATTTATTTGACATCTCCTAAGGATGCCTCCAGAATGGCTAATATCACTCTCTGCATTACCCCAGTGGTAATGGAAACACTTGCAAAATTGGCTTACAGTTTTTATTTGTTTTCATGCGCGTCTAGGTTATGATGTGACAAATGACTCGTTTCAAGGTGATATGCTAATAAAACATAAACATGGCCCAAAGTGAAAAACTATCATACACAACTAAGCATGTGCTTTAAGAAAATGTGTGCCAGACACTTCAGGGCTCATACAAAAACCCAGTGGATCAACCATTAGCTTCTGAAACTGAGGCTGCTGGTCAGAGAAAGAAATTACATGCCATCCCAGCATCATATAACTAACATGCTTAACTCTAATTAATGCATGAAGGGGTTAAGACCATAGAGTAAGCTGTCCTGCCAAGCTTAGTCAGGTCACACACCCCCTCACCTTGGGAGGAAGGGCTACCAAACTCCCACTTTCCATGCTTCCATCCTGTGAACTCTACCAGTAAGGAGGTCTAAGATGGATGCTCCAAGCTTAAGCAAACAATCTTTGTATTTCTATACAAGTAATTTAGAAACTCTTAACATGTTGCAACCTTAGTAATACTGCCTGTCTTTTATTGCTGCTTTATGGAAAAGCACATGAATCTGACCTTTGAAGCATTTGTAAGCAAACCATTTTTAATTCACAAAACATGATCACTTTCTATGTTAAGAAAAGAGGGGAACTTTGGAAGTACCATAGGAGGCACTGGTAGGCACACTGGTTCCCACAAGCACCATGCTGGCAATCATTTTAATAGTGTGAACACAGGCATGGGTACATTTATACCCTGTGGGGATCTGGTGCCAATGGTAAAATCTGGAGCTATCAACCTAAGTAGAAAATCATTGGATCCTACTCCTAGGAGCAAAGTAAGAATTATTTAGCTGGACTGACATTTCTCAGAAAATTCCCAAACCCCACCCCCCTAGAAAAAGAAGGCAGCTTTGCAGAATATTATCTGATTAGTCTCAACCTTCATGTGTGTGCATGTGGCAGCTGCCATTTTCTCCTCACACTGCCCCAGAATGTCATTTGCATTGGGGGTGATGCAAAATGGAGGCCAGTCTGTCAGCACAGATGCTGCTGCTGCCACTGACAATGGCAACATAAAAGAAAAGAAGCTGTACTATTGCCACTTCAAATGGTAAGTCCCAACTACGAGAAACTGTAGGATAACTTATCTCCACACACACACACCCAGAGAATTTCAGTTAAATGGTACCTTCAGTTTCCCTACTTGCAAATGGGGTGGAGAATTTCAAGATGTCTAAGTAATGTCTTAAGACATTATTTTGGATGGCTATTTTAAAATGAAAGCAGTTCATACCAAAATATTATTTATATTTCACCATTTAAAATATGTCTTTTCCGCATGAATATGTCTATTCCTAAAAAAAACAAAAACAGATTGTCTATTCAATGTCAAATCTTGTCTTGAACGTTTGAATGGAAGAGAGTCCATAGTTTACTTCAGAAACTTGTTCCATTGATGAACTCTTCTTATAGTGAGATCCCCCCCCCCCCAATAATAGTATAGCCTATGTAATTAACTCCCTGCTTTTTGTCATATCCGTATTGGCTATGGTAATCAACTGGTCCACCTCTCTCATTTCTGGCATTGCATGAATATCTGAAAACTATAAATAGACCACCCTTTTATTATAAATAAATAAATACCAATTTTGCCCTACTCCCCCCCTTTGCAGGACTTCCCTTGTATCATACCCATCATTATCTACTAAATTCCTCAAAATGAGTCAAAATTGTATAGTGGAATATTGTTAAAGTAGTTCATCAATCACTTTGCCTTGACATATCAGTGGATTTTTTTCATTGCAGATGAAGTTAGGATCCTGTCCCAGCATAAACTCTGGAATAGACTGCAGCATGGCAGCTAATGTATCATGTATTGAGTTGTCAGTTTTTAAACTTCCACTTTTTAAAATAAAAAACCCCACTATAAAATAATCTAATCTTCAGATCAAGTTAATGATGCTGAAACTCAGTTATAACACACCATCATCAACTTTGCCTTTTCAGCTGTTTAGATGCATATAGCAGCACTTGCTAGAAGACTACAAAATGCAGCTGTTTTTCACCTGTTTGTTCATTATTTGTTCACCTATGTATTTGTTCACGTGCATTGTGAATTTATGAGTAGAGCTTCAAGTGAAGTTCTCTGAAGGTGGTGTCACAGAAGAGAACTTCAGGAACACATAAATGTTCACATCCCAAGGAGAGAAGAGCTTTACAAGGCACCTTCTCTCTCTCCCCCCCCCCCCGCATCTTGTGTTAAAATCAAGCCAGAGAAGTTCTGACTGCCCTGCCAACCTCATCTGCCAATTCCCCACTCTGAAAAGCACCATTCTACCTTCTATTTAATTATCAGGCCAGCAGCATTGAGGGAGGATGAGCCAAGGTAAAGGTAAAAAGGTAAAGGACCCCTGGATGGTTAAGTCCAGTCAAAGGCGGCTATGGGGTGTGGCACTCATCTCACTTTTCAGACCAAGGGAGCTGGCGTTTGTCCGCAGACAGTTTCCCAGGTCATGTGGCCAACATGACTAAACCGCTACTGGCACATGGAGGACTGTGACGAGTGCCAGAATGCATGGAAATGCCTTTTACCTTCCCGCTGCAGTGGTACCCCTTTATTTAGTTGCACTTCAAACTGCTAGGAGGCAGAATGAGGAAAGGCCAGCGGTTTGTCCCTTCCATGCTTTCTCTATTTCACTGTGCCACACTGCAAGGAAGTGGGCCTCAAGGAAATGTGTTGTGGACCTTGGATTCTGTCTTCCATCACCACTGTCATAGCCCTTGGGAAGACAACAAATCCAATGAGCCATCAGTGCAATAGTAAGAAAGCAGGAAGGGGTACTCGATCCTCTCACTCCTCACATGCAATTGCTGCTACTCCACAATTGCTGGTGACAGGCTGACATGGGACAGAGGTGGATTGGCTTCCTTCTCTCATGCCGTCACCACTCTTATCACCACTGGCTGGGTAAGTAATAAGACAGGGGGAAAATATGTTATGGGAAATAGGAGCTAGACAGTGATTGTGTTTTGGGAACCCCAAAGGTTGGTGTGGAAGGAGGTCATTTTCCAAGACTTCCTTTGGCTCAGGAAATTATCCTAGATCTATTTCAGGGGTGGACAACTCTCAAGAGACTGCAATCTACTCACAGAATAGATTCAGGTCAATATTGTTGAGCTTTTTTTTAGGAAGGAAAGCACTTTAATCATTTAGGTTGAATCAAATGTAAACAAGAAAGAGCTCACCCATCTTTATCAATTGCTTTGCATATTCTCTCTAGAATGGAACCAAAACCATTCTTGCTTTGACTGTTTGTCAAACACAAAGCAGGTTTTTTTTTATTAAAAAAAAGTGAAATGAGCTTATATCACATGAAAATTTCAAATACAATTTGTACAAGATGAGTATAATTTAAATGCAATTTTTTCATGTGTTCTTTCAAAATATTCTGCACAAAATGGGACCTGAATGGGCCTATGACAAAGTGTTAGTGAAACTGAAATGGGACAGAATTACACAGTTCAGTCCACCTCCAGTTATACCAATAATTCCCCAAATTATTTACAATATATTACGGTAAATAACTATGCCACATACAAAATTATGGACAGATTGTCAAGAAACAGGAACATGACTATGGAGTGTGGTAAAGCAACATCACAGACATCTATGGTGGAATTAATATACAATACCATGGTGTGCTGTCTATAATGCACAATGTTTTCTAAACGAATAACATTTGCTGGCTTAGAGATTTCAGCTTCGTGATCATGGAATTTTATAAATAATGTCAACTTTAAGCAAAGAAACTTAAGTCCTGGGTCCTACATAAATGGAGACGGGCCTGGGACCTGGGGGAGGCAGGTACATATTTATGAGTGAATGAGTAGCATGTGGCTCACAAACAACAGTGGTGCCCTGCCGAGGCCACAGAAAGTGTCACTCGTGGGAACCAAATGACAGCAAGCAGTAGTGGCCTTCAGTGGTTGGACTGGGAAGCGGAGCTGAGAGGGAACTTGTGATTGTTAGTCGGCTCCTGGACCTTAAACAGATGTTTGTTCCTGCAGCTTTGGCATAATGATGGAAGACTTCCCATTTTCACCGTCCAAAGAGCTGTGCTAAGAGGTTGCTACAGATGGAGGTGAGCCATCAGGTAAGCCATCAATAGGGATAGGAAATAATTTTTGCTCAAAATATCTATTGCCTGCCTCATACAATATTTATTTTGTCTTGTGGATACCAATAAACCCCTGACCACTCAAAACCCACTGTGAAACTACACATTGGAATCTGGGGGCCCCCAAACACCACACCCTACAGAGGGCTAGGAGCAGAACTCAACTATTTTCATACACATGATAAGTACAACTTTCCTCAAGAGGTGTTCCAAACCACTGTTCTTTTTCAAGGAGGATACAGAATTTAGTAGATCTATTCTGCACAGGATATTCTCCCAACTTTCAGTCTGAAATCATCAAACAAAATAAAAAATAAAAAATGGGAGAAGTCCTTAAAAAAAAAAGGAAAGGAATGTTGTGATGTTTTGTTTGTTCAATTTTTGGCTCAGATCAGGTTGGCCCAGCTTCCAGTTGTGGCTGATTTCACAAGAAAATGTGGTTTATGATTTCACAAGAAAATGTGGTTTACCATGTGTGGCTGGGAAAAATCATTGTGGGTTGGATCCAGACTTGCTCCTCCAAGTCTCCTTCCATTTGAGGGAGAGAATCAGGATTATAGAAACAAAAGAAGAACCTACTGGATCAGGCCAGCATCCTGTTCTCACAGTGGCCAACCAGATATCTCAAACAGTACCTGAGTACAAGAGCAATCGCTTCCAAATGTGGAGGCAGAGCACAGCCATCATAACTGGTGATTGATTCAATGGAGGTTCGCCTCTGGGGCATGTGGGACAGTGACTTTTACTGATCTCCCCTTCTTTCTATAGCCCATAGAAACAAATCTCCAGATCATGTTTTCAGTGGCCACAGGGAGGGCCACTGAGGGAAAGGAGGGGTCAGTGAAAATTGCATCCACCTTCAATTCCTCTAGTATGAGGATAACTCCTGTGAATAAAAGTATATATCCAAGTCCTTTATATTCCAGAAGAGTTGCTCAAGTATCCTATGGTTCCAGCATGCAGACAAATCTCTGGGTCTGTGAGGCTCCTACCCTTGTGGTCCTTCCTTCCTCCATTACTTCCCTATCCCTTGGATTATTTTTAATGCACTAATGGTTGCACCTTGCTTGTGTTATGTTTCTGCCTACAGCAATACTCAGCCTCTGGAACCACTCAATGTGCTGCTATCTGATACACCATAGAGGATTTTTTTTTACAAAATCAATGCTTTGTTTATACAAATCAGGGGTCCTGGGTTTTATCTTCAGACATGCAACATCTGTGCATCAGCTTTGCAGGTGCGACCTATTTTATTTGCTCTACTAGGTGTGCAAAAAAGACAAACATATTTTTAAGCCTTTTATCCCTAAGCATACAAATATCTAATCTTAAAAAATGAAAAACAGAATGACAAGAATTGAGAGTAAAGGAATAATCCAATCTTTTTTATTGAAAGGGGAATCAATAAAAAAGAAATGAATTCCATTATGTGATTTAAATGTTCTTCATTCGGGGGCTTAGCAGAGAGCCACATTTTCGTGATTTTTTCTTTTTCTTTCTGTATTGGTAGAAGTCAGAACAAATGTTCCTAACAATTTCTTCCAAATCAAAGTCCCTCAGATTCATCGTTGGGGTTAATTCTAATCCTTTAACTTTCAAACAGCATCCCCACAATGCTGTTTTGGAGAGTGTGTATGTGTGTTTAATTATCGTTTGAGACTGCATCATAGCCTTTGAAGGAATGAGACTGATAAGGTGGCAGAGTTTTGACACTGAGCATATGGTAAAATCAGTTACACATTTTGGTGACGATGAGGAGAAGTTTACCATCCAAAATGGGGGCCGCCTCAAACAAACAACAGTTTTGGAATATGTCTGCCAATATTCTATTGAGCCATTTTCAGATAGAATGGATGTGTTTTCTCATCAACAGGCTATTGTGCATCATAACAGTCCTCTTACCTAACAGTGTGGTCGATGGAACAGTGTCTGATGATACTTTGAGATGAAATTCCATTTGCGCACAGAACACGGATCAATGGAACCCAACAGAAGGTCAACAGGAGAAAAATAATGTGGAAAATAAAATAAAAACACAAAGTTAGCTGTTTCCAACATCCCAAAGACTCGGTTCTTTACTGCCATATTTATGTATCTACAGGGAAAGGCACAAAAGCACACAATCAAGAATAAAGTCTACATAAGTACCTGAGTAGTAGGAATTCAACAAAGATTTGCTCTGAAGGGTTTTGCTTTGGACAGAAAATGAACAAGGAGAGGATGGTGCTAGGTAGGAAAGACATAAGGAAGAAGCTTTAGAAATGTATAGAGAAAGATAACAGAACAGAGAGAAAAGCTCCTTAGAGAACAGAGTAGCATTTAATTCACTGGATGTGACATAATTAAACTGCCTAGAAGCAAACAGTCTTCTAATACCACCAATATATGGTATCTAAAAAATAAATAAAAATACATAAATAAAATGGGTGCCAAAAACCCTAGAACTGCTCATATACAGCAGAGACAAGCAACATAACACATACAGGGCACTCCTGCTAAGCTACATATGTTCCTCCTTCCCAAACACCACACATACATTTGAAGAAGACTGCAGAATAAGAATATGGAAGCATAAATCCATAGTTGAGTTTTGGAACCCACAAGAACAACACAAGTTATCTGAATTGCATTGGACTAAAACATGTTAATGGAGGTGGACTTCCAGCCATGTCTATCAGTATTATCAATGTACAGTATCACAACTTTCACAAAATAAAAATTAGGGAGTTCTCTTTTAAACAGGTTCATGGATTTGGGTTGACGGGGTGAAGAATGTTAAATATGTACGCAAAAAGCACAAATTGGAAGGAAATTATCAGATGCAACAGAAGCCTGACTCTCAAATAGATGGTTCTTGAGAGCACATGTTGGCTTGAAATTCTGTGAGAATTTGAAGTTAACTTTTCTGGATATTGAGACTGGAGTGGGCAGTAGGAATGAACATGGGATGAATAAGCAAACACCTGCAATTTCTGCTCCCTTTTCTGTTGTTATTGGAATTGTTATTGGAATCTGATATCTCTGGTGGTCAATGCTCTCTATAGCTGCAACAGTCTCCTCTTCACTTTTCATCAAGCTAGTTTCTTCCCCTTCTTATGAGTCAGTTTTAGTATCATATTCCAAGGCTCTTCTAAGCCAACTTTGTCTCATCCTACTTGCATCTTGGCTGATACCTGATGTCAACTGATTCCATTTCCCAGGAACTACATGTACACACATTAGAGTGGTGCCTCAGAAGTCAAACAGAATCTGTTCCAGAAGTCCATTCGATTTCCGTAATGTTCGACTTCCAAAGCGCAGGTTCTAATTGACTGTAGGAAGTTCCTGCAGCCAATCAGAAGCCGCGGAAGCCCCAGTGGACATTTGGCTTCCAAAGAACGTTTATTTCTCCAAACCCTTAAGGATCAACTGATGTAATGTGCTTTATGTGGGACTGCCCTTGAAGAGAATTCACAGACTTCGGCTAGTGCAAAATGCTGATATGAGTGTTGTTATAAATGTGGGGTGGTGAGATCAAATTCAGCTTTGTACATGTTAGCTTTGTACATGAGGAGAGGTACCCCCACAATTGGAGGCAGGGGGCGGGGATTCAAACAAGAAACCCACCCTGTCTCTAGATTTAAGATGTCTTCCTTCAATCTTCAAGCTTTTTAATCAAGTCAAAATCATAGTATATGCAACACTTTATGCAACACTTTTACATGTTAATACGTCTTGGAAGCTGGCTTTACATGGGCCAGCCAATATTTAAGGATTTATGGTACTGTGGTCTCAGAAAATGTGGTTCGCAGTCCTTTCACATTTGTTTCCAGTTTTACAATTATATATTTGTCTTCACCTTCACTGTGACAGGAAATGAGTTAATGCAAAAAACCCACAGTACATTAAAAAGAGAGATGTCAATAGATAAAATAGAAATAAATGTTCCATAATACCATATAAAAGTAGATAAAATCCAATATACATCAAAGCAATTTCAGAAGCAATTTCTAGATCTCCAGAGTAAACATTATTTACAAATGAATAAAAGCTCATCAGAATTACTCCATGGGGCGAACAGTGCTATTCTAACAGACTCCAGGTGGAGTTGTATCAAGCCTACAGATATTTCTATTACACTTAAAAAAAAGCAGGTCAAGCAATTTTCCAAAGTATTGTCCCATGGGAAACTGAACAAAGTGCTAGTGTGCCAGTAGAATCTATTGTTAACAAGGTTGTTTATAACAAGGGAACTGTACCGCGTAAGATTTCACTGATGGCATTTAATGCACCTAACTCACATGTTGTACAAATCTCTTATGGAGCCAAAATCTTTCCTTAAGAAAAGGAAGTGCATACTACTAAGCATATAGGCACTCAATAGACTGGCTCTTTGGATATGTATCGATGAACACATGAGTCTTTAAAAACCATCGCCTAAAGTAGAGATGGCTAACCTGCAGCCTTTCAGATGCTGTTGGCCTTCAGATTCCATAAATGCTGACCATTGGTCATGCTGGTTGGGGCTGATGGGAGTTGGAGTCCAACAACATTCCTAAATAATTACACTAAGAATGCAAATTAGTTTTTAAAAATACCGAGACTGGGATTATTTTGACCTGCTAGTGCTCTTTCAGCACAAGTTCTATAAAAAAGGTAAAGGGACCCCTGACTGTTAGGTCCATTAGTGGACAACTCTGGGGTTGCGCTGCTCATCTCGCTTTATTGGCTGAGGGAGCCGGCGTACAGCTTCCGGGTCATGTGGCCAGCATGACTAAGCCGCTTCTGGCGAACCAGAGCAGTGCATGGAAACGCCGTTTACCATCCCACTGGGATGTGCTTTCAAACTGCTAGGTTGGCAGGAGCAGGGACTGAGCAACGGGAACTCACCCCGTCACAGGGATTCGAACCACTGACCTTCTGATCGGCAAGCCCCAGGCTCTGTGGTTTATACCACAGTGCCACCCACATCTCCCGAACAAGTTCTATAGGAAACCCTAAAATTCACTAGTGAACCCAGTTCTACAGCACCATAGGCAGCATCACGCTGAATTATCCAGTGAATGCAAGTGACTCTTGTGACTTCAACTGCCATTGAAAAATAAACTAGTAAATCTTAGAACAAAGGCTAGATTTCCTATTGCTATTGAGGACACCAGGACAGTTTGAAGGCCTTGCTGTTCCTAGCCCAGAGGACTCAGAAGTCTTGTTGGCTTTGTGTAAAATGTCTCTTAACCTTTGCATCCCAAATCTAAGCAATTTGTTGTTTGAGTAGTCACACAATCTTGTGCCTTGCATCACCTCTCCAGCCTTCCAGAGCCTGACTCTCTTGGCCGATGCCTCCTGCCTCTGCCCATTCTGCACTTTTTTTTCTCTTCCCTGTAACCTAATCATTGGCCTGATGTGGTCTATAGTGCCTGCACCTGGCTCTTCAAGCTTGTCATCGTTTTAACATGTGCCCACCCTGGAGCACACCATTTGTCTCTGATTCCAAGTGGCCCTGGCAGTTATGCAGACAACAGGGGATTCAGAAGGAAGACAAGCCAGAATAAGATACCAATAGATGCTTTGAATCTCCATGGAGAAGTATATTCCTTGTTCTGCCAAGTCAAATCCAGAAGCTGGGTTTTCTTTGGAAGTCCTGAGTCAGGGCTAAAATTGTGCTAGTAACTGAGCTGACAAAGAGCAGCTAGAATCAAGTAAACTCTCTCTCTCTCTCTCTCTCTCTCTCACACACACACACACACACACACACACACCCTTACACAAGACTCTGTTGTTCTCAAGGTTTGGGACATCCAGGGTTTCCAGATGGAAACCTCTCTCTTTTTCTAAAATCATTATCATTAATTATTGTTAATTGTTCAATTATTAAACAAAACAAAAGTGCCTCAATAAATACAGTGGTACCTCGGGTTAAGTACTTAATTCGTTCCGGAGGTTAGTTCTTAACCTGAAACTGTTCTTAACCTGAAGCACCACTTTAGCTAATGGGGCCTCCTGCTGCTGCCGCACTGCCAAAGCACGATTTCTGTTCTCATCCTGAAGCAAAATTCTTAACCTGAGGTACTATTTCTGGGTTAGCGGAGTCTGTAACCTGAATCGGATGTAACCTGAAGTGTATGTAACCCGAGGTACCACTGTACAGTTTCAGATTGCTAAGGCAAAGGGAAGTACTCAACTTCCTCGTCTCATTAGTGCAAGGGTTTCCCCTTGCACAATGGTACTTTCCTCCTCTTCTTGTCCTCCCCCTCTCCAAATCTCCTAGGGAGGCTTGGGGGAAAACGCAGAACAGATTTAGGGGATATGCAAGGGGAGAAGGGAGAAAAAGTCCAGCTGCACAAGCAGAAATTCTGTCACTGACAGGATGCTTACTTTACCACTACATTGGATATAACCCAAAGTGATAGCATACTGTGTCATACAGACCTTAAAACGCTGAATTCTAATATATAAGAATGGGTTTGCCAGTGCTTCCAAAGCAACACAGCAGTGGCTTGTGAGGGTTTGTGTGTATATGGAAGCAGTAGTGTGTTCCCAGTAGTGATCGTGTTGTGCTTATTTAGACAGGGATCAGGTAGGGTGAAGCAGCAAGGTCGATGGAGTTCCAAGCTGGTGGCAGCAGCCCCACCAGTATACCCACACCTGCAGAGCCACCACCTCCAACTCTGGCGCTCCCCAAGGTTTGCTACTCCTACATTGTCCCATCCCCACCCAAGTTCAGCCTCACACAACAATTGGGAGGATGAAACCCCTTCATGTACCACCAACTGTGTTGTTTTGCCCCCAAACTAACAAGGGTTTACTATTCTAGACAAACAGAACAATCACATCCTTTCTCTTGTTCTATACACAGTATAGTGAATGTGCTCAACTGATTTTTGTGGAGGAAATATGCTGAAAGTTTTGCAGCTTTTGCTGAGGCTTTCAGGATCTGGAGGAAAGCTTTAGCTACTGCAGGAGTTAGGTATTCAACCTGAATTTCACAACTGGTGAACTTCAGTGTCAGCTCTAATAATACTCATAAGGAACTTTTTTCTGTACTCATCATCTTTGCCCTTATTGTTCCCATCTAAGTTCCCAGTAGGCAATGCTAACTTTATAACTGCACATGACAGCATGGCTTTGAATGCAACATCAGATGTCATGCTAGCATAACACCTTCCCGTGGACTTCCTTAGGCAATGTCCTCTGTTTCAGAAGTGAATATTTCACGCCCTTTAGTTTCAAAGCAAAACTGCTTGGCTTCCAAACTGAGATTCCTGAATAAGCAACCTGTGATAAAATCCTAAACTTTATCTTCCTTTTTCTTCTCTTACTTTCCAACAGCTGTCAACCTGGTTGTGTCCATGATACAGAGTACTCCTTTGGACCACTCCTGCCAGATCTGCTTTATGTATGACCTACTGCATGACAGTCCATCAGTGTGGTGTCAGCGCAGCAGTGCCTCTGTGCTGGATGGATCATTAGTGTATCATTGTTCATTTGATACAGCGTCTCACTCATCATGCTCATGGGATGCCAGGCTTCAGGAGATGTGCTCTGTGCAATGTACCTCACTGGATGCTACAGATACTTGTGGATAATTTTAGCTCCCTAGTCTGATCTTCCTTGCCATCTCTTTTTTTCACTGAGTAGGTACCTATATCCATTTCTTCCATAGGGTACTGGGTAAAATCACAGCAGCTTCAATACAAGGCTTCTTACATGGCAGATTCCACACTCCACAAAATTATTTTATGTTCCCTGGTTTTTAAAACATTACAGTTTGGAAGAAGAAGAAGAGTTTGGATTTAATATCCTGCTTTATCACTACCCAAAGGAGTCTCAAAGCGGCTAACAATCTCCTTTCCCTTCCTCCCCCACAACAAACACTCTGTGAGGTGAGTGGGGCTGAGAGACTTCAAAGAAGTGTGACTAGCCCAAGGTCACCCAGCAGCTGCATGCGGAGGAGCGGAGACGCGAACCCGATTCTGAGTTTATGAGATTATGAGTCTACTGCTCTTAACCACTACACCACATTGGCTCCCTCACAGTTACCAGAGTCCTATTCCTGACCACAAATGAGCACAAAAGCTGAGGCCATTTCTGCTTCCATGGCTCCTAGCCCTCCCTGGACATGCTAGGGATATAACCTGGGACCTTCTTCATGTAAAGCCAATACCCTGCTAGTGAGCTACAGCCCTTCCATTAACAGCTACTGAGAATGGTTGCAGGTGGAAGTGGAATGTCTGTAGTTTCCAGGCGTCCTCTAACACTGACCACATTTCTGGTTTCTAACTTTGCCTGTGAACCTGCACTCTCTAACTAAAACAGCTTAGCATAGTTTTAGATAGTATTGATTAATAACTGAGCCATGTGTTGTTTTGGAGAGAGAGAAAAAATTAAGCACAGAGGATTGTAACAAAAATGCAGTGCTCTGTTTTCTGTGTGTTTCCTCAGCTGTCCAGCAAGACATATCCTTCAATCTTAGAGGAAATTTAAATTCTATCAGCACCATCATCAGCTGCACTGTACTGATGTGATATTCCTTTCCAGTGCCAGGGCAGGGGGAAGTCAAACCACAGGCATGGGATGTGGCAGAGATCAGCAGCTGTGTAACAATGCTGGATTGATCTGGACCTATTAATGGAGGAATAGGTTGCTATGGACATGTAACACCTGACCTGGAGCTGTTGTTCCTGCTCTGATGAACTGTGGCAACTGTATGGTTGCTGTATGGCCACTAGGTCATGAAGAACCCCAACTTCCAAATATCCCTGGGGTTGGTTTGTCTGTTTGGGGGTTGCACAGCCAGTTCAAAAACCATGTGCAGTTGTTCTACTTAAGTCAGAATTCAGTGAAACAGAAACTTGCCTAAATTGCTCAGGTGCTAAAATGAATTATTTTAATACTTTTATTCAAGTGACATTAGAAAAAGCAGAGACCTGTAGCAGAAAGAGAAACATCTCAGGAACAGAAATGGAGACATTTCACTCTCCCAGTTATTTTTATTACTGTTGTTTCCCTTACAATACGTTTCAAATCCTTAAGATTTTTGTTCCCATGGGATCCAAGAGTTTTAATTACCACAAAGCTTTCTGAATATGGAGGTACCAATTGCAAACAAGTAAAACTTACTGAATCCATTAACATCTTGGCAGCTTGAAGAAAAGGCTTCTTCATTATGAGCAGAACTGAGTTTCGTAGCAGTCTTGTCTGAAGAAGCAACTGGGCCCATTTCTCTCTGACTGCTGCTCTGCGTCTCCTTTTGCTTCTTGGCTAGTTTCCTTCAGGGTGTTTTGAAGAGGGAAGAAACCATTGTTAGGGTTTTTGTTTTGGTTTTACCATTTCTTAACTGATCAAATTGAAAGAAAACAAGCCAACAAAATAATACCTTAAAAGAGAGAAAAAATATATTTCCGGTTTTGAGCAACATGCAGGTCTATTTGCAAATGTGAGGAAGCATCACATTGCATCTCCATTGTAAGCATTAGCAATGGAGAGTGCATATGGAAACTAGCAATGGAGTGTCATGTAAACTGAGAGCAAACGAAAGTAGGGCCAAGGAAAAGAGGAAACGGCAGAATGGGATATTAATGGGAAAATACCAGGCAACTGCCTAAATCCAGCCTGGAATTTCCCAGTGATAAGTTTACACTAGATCAATACCTAAAAGTCCAGGGCCAAATCTACTTCCCTTGAGAAATGCCTTGTCTCTTCCCCATATACCAATCCCAAGTGGAAAGCTGGTTGTCACCATGGGGCAATGTGTGGGGATCTCAGGTTGGGGCTTTGTCCCTTTACCTTGTTTCCAAAGAAGCCTAACAGAAAAGAGCAGGTATCGCACAAAAGGAAACACTCTTTAAGGTGTTGTTGACACAGTTGCTTAAACTGAGTTTTTGATTCTCCATACCCGAGTGTAAATGAAATGAAAAGCTACCATTAAATAGTTGTATTTACATATTTTTTATAAAAAATATATATGTTTTTCTCCCTGATTCCTATGACATCAAGAGCAAAGGTGACACTTTATATATATCCTGGGCCGATAAACATTCTTGTTTGGGGTATTATTCACTTGTGAAACCCTTGATGTCATGGGTAGGGAAACATTTTCATCTGACGGGCAGGATCAAAAGTGGCAACCTTCTGTGGGTCACATTTGACCTATACACCTGTTTTAGTTACCTGACATGATATGGCATACTTCGCAAGTGCTCCGAAAAAAGGGACATCCTGCTTTTTTGTGTGTAAGATCACGGTGGCCATTTTGGCTGCCACTCTCTCTCTCACTTTCATGCCCTGCTCTCTCACCCTGAATAAAGCACTTGAGAGCATAACACAGGTCACGAGACTCACCCGGGAGCAGATCCTGGAGGACATACATCATGGTTTTGGCTCGCGGAAAAGTTCAACGGTGTGATATGGCATCAGATAGATTCAGACTCCCCAAAAGCAATAAGGTTTGTATTTGGCTCCAAATCGAAGCAGCACCAAATACAAGTCCGGGCTGCAAAGGAGCAGCTGATAACACTTTCTAAAGTTCCCAATTGTCCCTTTGCAGTTGCGGTTTTAGGGGAGCTCCTGAGTAGAAATGATCCTGCTTGAGGCAGCAGGGCTTGCATTCCATGCCCAATTTAAACAGTCCAAAAATGCAAGCCAAGGAAATCAGAAGTGCACTCTGAGGCTCTTGGTTGTTCCCATAACAGCCTTGAAGTCCAAATTAGATAGGCTCGTGGGCCTAATTTGTCTGTGGGCCAGAGTTTCCTCACCACTGCTCTGTTTCCAGAGGCAATATCCATCTAAATATTAGATGCTGTGAGAGAAGGCAGAAAACAGCAGAAGAAGGTTGTTTCCTTCACACATTATTTGTGTGTGGACTTTTTCTGAAAGCATCTAGCTGGTCACTGTTGGAAACAGGATTATGGAGATGGACCCTTGGTCTAATACTGCAGGAGTCTTATGTTCTTAAAATGTCCTACTGTGTGCCACCTAGTAATTTCCTGTTTGCCATTTCTAAACAGAAACATATACCACATTAGTTACAGAAGACACAGTCCACATTTCATATACACATCAGATTTGGTTGAAAATACTACTGATTAATTCCTACCTATCATTTTCAGGTGGTGAGTAGTTCTCCTGAATTTGTTCCCATGTGGTGAGAATGATCCAGTATTAGTATATATGAGGGCAGGAGAAGATGGGGCCTTGAGGAGAACCTACCACTGCCACCTTCTTTCCTTCTCCAAGGTACATTTCTAGGGTCTTAAGATAGGAATAGGGAGCAGAGCTCATAGGATATTTGGTGCTCTTTGCAAGCACTATGAGTCATAAGATCCCCAAATCCTGTATTTATTGTACCTTGTGAACCCTCTACATGTCAAGGAACTTCAGGAAATTATTGGTGTCTCTGTTGTCAATGACACACACTAGACTCAAGTCTAGATACAGGCTTGAGAGCACCTAAATGATCACAACAAAGGAGCATTAGCAGCAGAACTAAGCTTTTCTCACCTTCCTCTTTCTGACACCTGACATGCTGCTGATATGCTGTCATAGAGGGGAGAGCAAGAAGCCCTCCTTCCCCTTCATAGCTGAGAGAACATCACTTAAAAGGTAAAAGGAATGGTTATTTGGGGTCCACGAGGTTGTGTGTGTGATAGGGAGGGGCTGTAAGAGAGTAGGCTAATGTATTTCTGAAGATGTACTTGGTCAGAAAATAAGCAGAGTTATTTCTCTCTTTATTTTACTAGTGAATTTGATGTGAATTAGAAGTTCCCCTCTTTAGTAAACACTAGGTCCCAACTCTTTCCTTGTGGAAATTCACTGAGAAGAAACAGCTCACCTGAGAAATGTCATCTTATGTTGGCTTTGCCACATTAAAACTGAATATGAGAAAAGAGGCCAAGTAATATTATATATAAAATGTTTGCATGATTTTTTCTTCATCTTACACCAAGAAACATAAATAAAAGAAACATTTCAGCGCACTGGTCTCAAATATTGAGATGTCATATTCATCTGTGGAGATATAACATCTCACCAGAATTACTAGTAGTGTACTACCCAACCTCTATCCACCATAAACCATTTTGGGATGTGACTGCAATTCTTTGAACAAGGCTCATCATTTCACTTAGACAGAGCAAAGCTACCCACTGAGACAGAATTGGTGTAAGAGCAACTGTATGTGACTTCTTTCTCACACTTTCCTAAAATGGACTGCAGAAATATCCTAAAATAAGGCACTAGGCCTGTAAGAGAGAGAGAGAGAAGTCACATTAAATTAACCACCCTTCTACAGGAGATTTGCCTGCGTTGAGTGTAAAAATCAGAAAATGATTAAGAGTGACAGCAAAACCTTTGAAATAATAAACAACCAGTCCACTGTCAGCTCTAAAATTGCTCTCCTCGCCCCCACCCCAAAACCTACCCAACAATGGGAGATCCCATTGTTTGCCTCTGACTACCAGCTGTATGAAAATGGAGAAGAGTGATCAACTCTGCTTCTGTTGACATTTGGCTGCTCAAGTCTTCATTCATATCTGAAGGTGGTGGGTGGGGTGGGGGGACTCATTCAGAATGAATATTTGACATTCTATAAACCAGCAGCCCGGAAAGATACCACATAAATCTTCTGCACCAGCAAAGAAGTTTGCTCACATGGCCTCCATTGATAAGAAAATAAAACAAACAAATATAAGGAAAGAAAGGAAGATTACTGTAAGCAGGGACTTTAATCTTATTTTCTTTGTTATTGAAATCTGAATAATGTAATTAAATTATGTTAAGAGTTTGCAGTTTCCCACAAACTAAATTGACTTGCTCACAATCAATGATGAGCCTAAAACATGCCTCCATCTTTAAGGAAAAATTAATTGGATCCTTGCATAGAAAATCTTTCTTTTCAATTATTTATCAACCATGCTTATTTAATACTGCAGTCTGCCAAGGAAGCCTTGCTGAAAAGCCATGGTTGCACATATACCTAGAAAGAATTCCCCAAGCTGATTGGGTACCCTACAGATTGGCCTTGGTTGCGACTTCCACCAGCCCTCAGCCAGTATGGGTATCGGTTAGGGATGCTGTTGTTGTTGTTGTAGTCCAACAACATACGGAGGGCACCAGGTTGGGGAAGGCTGCTTTACGACCATAGGTTGCTCGTTATTTAGAAAAGTCACAACAGAACTGAAATTTTAATGACAATGAATCACATTTAAACATCAGAAGAAGGTGACTACTGAAGCCTTGTCAACTAATGGGATGACTCCTACCCAGAGTGGCCTTTGCATTCATTTGCTGTGAGGCAACAAATAGGAATCACATGCTTTTCCAGAGCTTACTGCTGTTGTCTGTTTCTCTCAGTCTCTCTACTATGGCTGTTTGAACCATGCCAGGGATTGAAAATACCATTTGCATACAGCATTTTGATTACAACAATGACATGGCCACACTTTTTTGAATGGAGCAGGTTCAGAAAGTTTGTGTTGCTGGGGAGACTGCTTTGATCTGCTTGTTGTGTTGATTCTGGGCTGCCTATTTTAATTTGAAAACATGTGTCTGTTTTAAATTGTTCCTTCTGTTTTGTTATGCTGACCTATGCTGTGCTCAGCGTACGTATTTTGCAAGCAATTTCCCCTTATATAGTTTCACAAGTTACTTTCACCAATGTGCACATTTCCGTATGCACTTTCCCCTAATATATGTATTTTTTTGTAATTTGTATCCATAGTTTTGCTGAAGAACTGCATTTGGAAAAGTGTGTTTGGGTTTTTTTGTGTGTGTGTGTTAAAGCAGCTTCATTTGGGTTTGTCTATCAGTTCAGGGACTGCAAATTCCTGAGTAGCTAGGTTCACATTAAAATGGGAACCAAATTAATTTCTTCTTCGTTCCTATATGTGGACTGCTTCCAGAGGGCTTGTCCTGAGAGGCAGCATAGAAATATTGAAAATATATAAAGATAAATAATAGGACCTAGAGTCTCACCTAAGACAAATCTATTGCAGAAACTTTTCAAAATATCACATGCTGCTAAAATATATATCCAAATGTGTTGCTTTTGGTTTAATGCTGACCACTGTGCAATAAAGTAACTAATCTTCTGTATTTTGGGGGGGGGGGACAAAACATTGAACAAATATAGTAAAATGTAAATCAATTTATTTCAAAATGTGAGAATGAGGGGGGGAGGGGAAGGCACTAAAAAGGTTTGTCAGTGGAAGCCAATTCATGTTTACTCAGATGTAAGTCCCATTGGGCTTACTCCTTAGTAAGCAGGTCCAGAACTGCAGCCTCAGTCTGTTTTGCTGTTAATCCTTTTTGACAGGAAGTTGGATAGAGACATTAAAGCTTTGGAGCCTCAATTACATTTCATGTTTACCAAATATGGGCAGCCAGACCCAAGACTAGCTGTGTAAACTGCAGCCATAATTTTTGCAAGCTGCCTTGAGTCAAAATGCAGAGTATAAATAATGGAAAGAACATCAATACCTAAATATTTACAAGGGATGCTATGTTCAACCCCTAGTGAAATGAATTGAAATTAGCAGTTCCAGCAGCACAGGATATATAATCCCAGTCTTAGTGGGTTGTTGTACAGAACGAAGGTCCAGTGCACATTTGAGGAGGAGCTGTCACTAATGTGAGCTTCTTTATTTATTGCAATGGAAGGGACATCTAAAATATCAAGCCACTCCTGAAATGGGAAAACTCGCAGTTTCTAAGGCTGTGTCTGTACATCAGTTGTCCTGCAGTATTTTGGTTTGGGGCAATTTTGGCAACCAACACCTTCAGAGTGCTGCTCTTACATCTGAGATGGTTCTGAAACAAAGGGAGCTCCAGCAGGAGAAGCGATCACTATATGGCACTTTGTTTCCACTGGTGTACCTTTACAACCTTTAGTGAGTTTTAATAACACCATCACAATCTTATTACAGGATTCTGAACATTTCAATTGTTTGCAATGAAGGAAAGAAACAATCAACTACTACATAACTTTTCAGCGGAATTAAGGTGCTCAAGATAGCTCATGATGCATAGAGAATGAGACTCTTAATCTCAGGGTCATGGGTTCCCATCCCACGTTGGGCAAAAGATTCCTGCACTGCAGGGGGTTGGACCAGATGACCCTCATGGTCCCTTCCAACTCTACAATTCTATGCTTCTATGGCTCATAGATCGCCGAAGAATTGATGCTTTTGAATTATGGTGTTGGAGGAGACTCTTGAGAGTCCCATGGACTACAAGAAGATCAAACCTATCCATTCTGAAGGAAATCAGCCCTGAGTGCTCACTTGAAGGACAGATTGTGAAGCTGAGGCTCCAATACTTTGGCCACCTCATGGGAAGAGAAGACTCCCTGGAAAAGACCCTGATATTGGAGATGATTGAGGGCACAGGGAGAAGGGGACAACAGAGGACGAGATGGTTGGACAGTGTTCTCGAAGCTACCAACATGAGTCTGACCAAACTGCAGGAGGCAGTGGAAGACAGGAGTGCCTGGCGTGCTCTTGTCCATGGGGTCACAGAGAGTCGGACACGACTAAATGACTAAACAACAACAACAACAAATGGCTCATTCTGTGATTCTACTTCAGCCAGCTCTGCCAGTGTGGCCACGCAGCATTGACCTCATAGTCTCCCTCCCCTGCCCGTGCTCCATCATGGTAAGTGGCCATGAGACTACTCTCAGGAGGACATCACCACCACTCTACTCCACCATTCTTGTACCCCCTTTCACCGAAAAGCCAACTACTTGATAGCAAAACCAGTTATCACCAACCATTTCCTACCAACATTTATGTTCTCAAGACACAAACCTTAGGGTGATGTATCAGCCTTCATACAACAGCCCAATACAATGCATGTCCCCTCTGAGATAAGCCCAAATGAGTTCAAAAGAGCTCACTCCCAGAAGGGTGTGCACAGTACTAAAAGCTGAGGGTGATAATATATGGCTGTTCAGATGAGGGAGTTAAACATTTAGCCCCCAAGGTCCACACACACTGGTGATGTCAGCCTATGCCATTCTTTTGCTTATCCCGGCATGACAGACAGGGGTGGCTGCAGTACCAGTGTGGTGTAATTTGCCTGGCAGTTATCACATTTTCAGTGGATGGAAAAAGGAACCCACTTTCCTATTTTCTGTTGTTTCAAGCTTGGCACAAAAGCACTGAGCTGAGAGTCCAAGAAAACAATGTACAGATATATACTTTATGAAAGGAGGATATTATATATATCGCAGAAGGGCCATATTATTTCAGTAAATGTTCAAGTGAAGTTTGTTTTTATATATCTTTTTACCATACATGACTTCAGTATGTTGGTCTGTGTGATCTGGAATAATCGCAGATTTCTGGATTTGCTAATGGAACACAGGTACATAAATTACTTGGCACCAGAGGTTTGTCAGATTTCTCAGTGGGAAATGCTAATCTAAAATGAATATGTCCTTAATAATGAGCACTCTGGGCCACTATTGAGGCTTTAAAAGGGGTTTGTAAACAAAGCTGAGAATTGCTTATTAAATTCAGCTTAAATTATCTCTGGCAATAGGTGGCTGGATGCTCTGATGCTTCAGCTTCTTCACAATGTTGATAATGACAAAGGGCTGTATCTGGCAGGCTTCGTTTGCTTTTGCAGGAAATGAACAATGCTGTTTTGAGACTGAATAGTCCCCACAAAATGGAATATTTTGGCTTCAAATGCATGTGCACCAAAGCATTTCCAAAGCCAGCAAAGTGATTCTCTTTCCTGTAGTGGACACAAGGGGTTTCTGAAACACACTAACCTGGACACTAACAGAGAGGTTTGCTGGAATTTGCTAGAGTTCTGTTCCGTTCGCTTAGCACTAAGAAAAGCAAAACCATAGCTCAGTTTTCTGCCCTGCATAGATGAGGGCCAGCATGTTGAACATTAGGAGAGCTAAGTAGTGAAGAAACATTCTTTGAGCTGTACTACAGTCCTCCCTGAAACTTTCATGGCTTTCCTAATCATTATAAGAGCTGTGGCTCAACATTTCAGAATGAGGGAATTTCGAATGAATGTTATACTGCATGGTAGGGAATTCTAGGAACAGAAGAATCTGCCTTTTCATAAGTCAGACTATTGGGCCATCTAACAGTGGCTTTCCAGGGTTTCAGATAATGATTTCTTGACCTTCTGTATACAAAGCCTGTGCTTACTACTTAAACTACAGCCCTTCCCAAAATAAGCTCTGATATGTAGACATAAAGAAGGCTGATCGCCGAAGAATTGATGCTTTTGAATTATGGTGCTGGATGAGACTCTTGAGAGTCCCATGGACTGCAAGAAGATCAAACCTATCCATTCTGAAGGAAATCAGCCCTGAGTGCTCACTGGAAGGACAGATCCTGAAGCTGAGGTTTGGCTACCTCATGAGAAGAGAAGACTTCCTGGAAAAGACCCTGATGTTGGGAAAGATTGAGGGCACAAGGAGAAGGGGACGACAGAGGATGAGATGGTTGGACAGTGTTCTTGAAGCTACCAACATGAATTTGACCAAACTGTGGGAGGCAGTGGAAGACAGGAGTGCCTGGCGTGCTCTGGTCCATGGGGTCACGAAGAATCGGACAGGACTAAACAACAACAAGCCATAGAAGGCACTCCAATGGTGATTAGCAGCCTCTACTCTTGCTTGCTTGAAAGCCATTTCACACAGGACATGTGTTGATCCACGTTGAAATAAGGCATATGGTTAATAGTCAACCAGTTCATCATGTGTGCCCAGTAGGCCATAGCTGTCAGCATCTCCACTATGCTGAATTGTCTCTGAGTTAACTATTCAATTACTTTGTGCAAAACCACACAATGTTTTCAGATGAATTTCAAATATGTTGGTGAGCTGCTGATGGTTCTGGAAGAGGTGTCAATAGTATCTCATTTAGGTGACACTAAAAGAGTTTCTCTCTTCCACCTAACTGTGGCTGTAGCAGTGCAATAAAAAAGGTAAATCAGAACTGTGAAAACAATACACTTTTACTTTGGAGTGAGCACTTGTGATTCAAGATGCAGAGATATTACAAGAGGGGGGAAAGCATACAAAAGTAGACAGCTTTTGACAGCTTTTTTAAAAAGAGCCATTAATTCAATATCTAGAGACCCTTCTTCAGCCACCAAAACCCAAATGAAAAAGTCAAACTCAACTCAAATTCTCACATTCAAATTAGTTTGTTGCTTTTTAAGCTATTGAAGGCACAGAGATCCTTCTTGGGGCAGGGTAAATAAAATGATAAAAAAGTTAAAGCAACTACCATTGCTAGACCTTGAGCTCTAACTAACATGCAGAACCAAGGCAGAGGACAGTCAGCCGGTGTGTTGAGCTGTCTTCAGAGTGACAGAAGCATTTATCTGAAAATGCTTCCCTTCTACAAATAAGGCAATTGATATGCTATCTCTGAAGTCCTGACAACCTGTATCAATGACAACTCTTGCTCTCTTCCCTGACCAGTTTCCCATAAACACAACAGCTGGAACATCCAGGGGAAGTGGCTTTCATCACATTAATGTCAATCACAGAGCATAGGCTGTATAGAGTGTGAAGCTAGCAAGAAACTCACTATTGTATGTGTGTGTTTCATTCATTATGTAAATGGAAAGTGTCTGAAGAAACAGCTGCTGGATGGATACTTCAGAGAAGAATGTAACAGAAGTAACCAGTGTGTGCTGACATAAATTTAACATCAACATGTCGATATCAAAGAATTACTGCATGTATTGTGCTCATTTGCCCAAGAGCAAAGAAAGAATGTGGGGATGCAGTCTATCAGAATGCTTTTCAGGCAGCAGGGTAGAAGTTATTTATAATTAGTACCTAATAAGGACCAGGTTTCAATTAAGATGTGCAATCGCTACAGAGCTATTTACTTAAATTATGTGGGGATGAAGAACCTTTCTGCTCTAGTCTTCTCAATGACATTCTCTGTTCAAGGCTATTCCAGTATATGGTCTGAAGGCACATGAGGCCACCACCTTTCTGAAGCTAACCAGGTCTGGAACTGGGTGGTGACCACCTGGGAACCACATGTACTCCACCTTGGGTTCTGTGATGGAAAACAGTGATATAAATGCTACAAAATTATGTCCTCAACTCATAAGGGCTGAGACAGAGGATGGGAACTAGGCAGAAGTGATATGATAAATTCTTTGAGGGGGGAGAAGATAGAGAGGAACAGCGAGGCTGAGCAACATATGTGAAGGAGGTGAAATGTGTGAGTGTGGACACAATGAGAAAATGAGCCTTGTTTATAATAGGCTCTGTCTCTCTGAAGGTATCTGTTCTGCTTCACTTCCATTGTACAAAGTGCTATTCCATATGCAACACTTGCTTGTCTGGCCACTGCTCAAGCAACCCATAAAGAGGGTCTGCCCAAATGTCATCCTTCTAATAGGTAGTGCCGTTGTGCAGTTTTCTTTTCAATGATCTCAAAGGGGCTTGGCATGGGAACCTTATGTGAAGTATGTAAGATCAAAGGTTTCTTCAAACTACAAAGAGAATCGATGTTTTATTTAACTTCATGTATCTCAAGAAAACAAGAAATAGATTCAGCATGTAAATGGTGCCATTTTCCAAAACCGCAGGTATAATTTTCCCCCAAATTATTCTTTAGGATCTACTCCATATATTGCCTTATGTATGTGATTGCAGTGAGGATGAAAAGTATTCCCTGCACAAAACCAGTTCTCTACAGTAGACGTTAAGTGTGCGGTGAAATGGTGGCTGGGAATTCATATTGGAGTTGTTGAAGTCTCCAAATATTTTAGATGAGACAAGATGTAGTGCCACAGATTCCTCAAACTCATAAAGATAGCCAAATGCAACAAAAGAAGAGGCTTTAGCCCATATTACACTCCAACAACAATATTGGTATAACAATAATAGTCATTAAGAATTGTATGCAACTCTATCAACCTAATCCCTCCTGCTGCCTCTATCTGCTGCCGTTATCTGCCAAGAAGTAAGGAAAGAAAGAAAGAAAAGTGTGTTTTGGATGGTCAATTCAGAGGAGTTGTGAATTCTTCTGTGGCTCAGATTTTAATCTGAGCTGTAGAAGAATTTCAGGGTTTTGTAAAGTCCCTGTCTATTCCGTTTGCAATGTTTATGAGCCCCTGAAATTTGTATCTGAACTTGAACTGAGAGCTGCCCACCAGCATTTATGCCTTTGGATGATTTTTGCACATTGCCTGGCATGCTGTAGTTGCTGCCATACTTGTGGCTGCTCCAATTACACTCCAAGTAGTATAGCAAACCTTCAAGTCCATACTGTTTGGTTGTACTTGTCATAAGTGTTTATGTCATACACCAGTAACTCACACCACCCCAGGGATTCAGTGGCATGTTATGTAAACATGCAAGTGCAGCTGAACAATACGAGTGTAAGATTATACATTCCCAGAGGAGCATGGGAGCAATTACAAAGGTCACAGGAACCATGTGCTTCAATTAACATGTAAAGCAGACCTTATGTCTAGAATATTGTTATTTCAGTAAGAAGTGACTGCACATGGGAATTCCCTGTGAAACAAATTAACCCTTTAAAACAAACTTAGGCTGTGTACACATTACCAGCTTAAAATGCAGCAAGGTCACATACACACATGCATTTCAAATCACATTTGCACCTCATTGTACACATCAGCATGGCTGGATGTGTTTACAAGTCATATCCTATATAGTCACACCAGTGGGCAGAGAGGAGGGCATGGATGCTCCTTATAGCTTATATTTTCTAATAGGTTGTAAGCTGGTGGTGGCGGACTACATCAAAACACAGTATTTCTAAAAAAACACACAACAGGAACAATGTAGGTTGTAGCAAATATTGTGTGTGCATGGCTTCACAAAACAGTGGTAACAGTGCATTAGATGTGGAGTAAATGGGAGTGTGTACACTATTAAAAACTGAGACAAGCATTTTTAAATCAGCTTTCAGGAGTGTGTTCTGCATAACACACATTTTATTTATTTTATTTTATTTATTTATTGAATTTATATACCGCCCTATACCCGGAGGTCTCAGGGCAGTTCAAAGAACATTGTAGCTACACTTCACTCACAAATTGTAGATCCCAACATGACTTGAGCAACAGGTAATATGGAAAGATCCTGTGTTGGTGTGGCACCTCTACAAGTGATGAGGCAGGAAATGTGCTATGTGGTTCTTCCATCCCTCATTAATTTATCTAGTGCTGTGCTGAAATCTGTCCTCTGGTTTCTTGAAAGGTTTCTTCCCCCATGAAAGAGCCACCTGCCTTTGATTTCATTTCAACTCATTTCCATCTCACAGTGCCCCTGAAGGGCATCTTTTTATTGTGCACTCACTGATCATTTGCCAAGCACCCCCAGAAACATTTGAAAGCAAGACAGAAGGGTGGTGCTATTCGATAGAAGGGTTTTGCTATCTGAGAGCAAGACAGACTATTCCATCCTCCTCATTACCATGTCTTTTCCACTATTTAAACAAATTCCTCGAATACAAGAGTGCCCGGGAGGATGCACTATATGTGCTTTCCAATCCGCTGAATAACTAGTCTCCCTATACATCTGGGTATTAGGGACCTGCAGTTTCATAAGTAGTGTGGTTCTTATCTGAAACTTCCACCACCATGGATTTTTTTTAAAAAAACCTCTATGTTCATTAATGGTTTTCCAGGAACAATTAACAAGAAAGTAAACAATAAAAATTAGAAACTATATTCACAGTCTCCATAGTCATATATTAGCGCAATACAATGTAATATTAGAGTTTATCTGGGCAATGAAGTTGACAAGAAAAAGAAAGCTGTGTTGAGGGAGGGGAGGCTGCATTCCCTGCCACCCTAAACGACACAGCAGATTACAGTGCAGGAGAACCTAATCATGGATGTCCCACATCACATCTAGATTGGTGCTTGGTTCCTTGTAGAACTCTGCAGAAAGGATAATGTAGGACAGGGCTCTGCCTGCCACTGGTTATAGCTCCACCTACTGTTGACCTCCCACCCTTCCACCCTACCAGTCCCAATGGACACCAGCCACTGCTGCTAAACCCTCCTTTCCCATCGGATAGAAAAGAGAAAGGCTCACAATTCTTGAGCAGTTGCAGCGAAGACAGTGATTACCCTGGATGCTCACCACCTGCTTTTGGAAACAGTATTTTTCAAAGTGAAGGACAGTTTACAGTAACTTGGTGCTTAGCCTGCTATTTTCCTATTAGTCTACACCAGAAAGAAATGATTATCAGCAAGACTGCAAGGGGTGAGTGAGATATAAAGGCATGGGTTTTAATTGCAAAAGGAAGAAGAAGAAGAAGAAGAAGAAGAAGAAGAAGAAGAAGAAGAAGAAGAAGAAGAAGAAGAAGAAGTGTTAGACTTGATATCCCGCCTTTCACTCCCCTTAAGGAGTCTCAAAGCGTCTAACAATCTCCTTTCCCTTCCTCCCCCACAACAAACACTCTGTGAGGTGAGTGAGGCTGAGAGACTTCAGAGAAGTGTGACTGGCCCAAGGTCACCCAACAGCTGCATGTAGAGGAGTGGGGAAGCAAACCTGGTTCACCAGATCACGAATTCACCGCTCTTAACTACTACACCACACTGGCTCTCAATATGGAAGCAGCCATATTGAGTCCCCATGACTTTTTTTTTTAAGCTTCATGAATACAAAAAGGTGGTTGTGTGGATATTGGATAGATGATGTGTTTTAAAAATGTAGTGTGCTACAAAAACCAAAACGAACAAAGAGAAAAAGAAAAGAAAATGTGACTGGTAAAATAAAAAGTAATTTGTAAAAATTAAAAAGCAAAACAAAACCCTGCAACTCTAATGAACATGCTCAAGAAAAGTCATATTCAGCTAGGTACTTACAAGTAATAGGAGTAGGAATATGCATTTCTTCTAAATATGCAGTCAGATGAAGAAAATGTCCAAAAGTGGGGAAGAAGGAAAAAAAGCATGATTAGACTTTATATCCATTATGTTAAGCTTGAAATGCACACAGTATTGCAGCGCTTCACCCAGTTTGGCTTTATCTTTTATAGATTTCTGAGCAGTGCTCCAAGGTCTGATAGCTAATCTCCGAGAACAGGAATTCCTGGGTTCTACAGCTATAACTGCCACTAATGCATTGCACGGCCCTGGGCAAGTCACTTCACTGTGCTTTGAGTTCCTCACCAAGGAGTAACACGAAACTACCCATTGCTGCAAAACAGTTTTAAGTCTATCCGTGGGAAGTCTAGCAATGAAAAATGTGAAGAAGAAAAACAACACGTTTAGTACTGTAATAGTAGGACGTTTTAACTTAATACTAGGATAGAACTGAAAGATCACTAGCAAATGCTTCAGCTCTGAAAAGAGGGGCTTTCAGGGGCTAAAATAGCCCTCACTGCCCTCACTGCTAACCTTATTGGTTGCTTATTTGTGGTCCTGACAGCAGCAGTGCACCGCCCTTCCTGCTGCCACAGAGCACAATTTTCCACAATTATTATTTGCACATAGGATTCCAAACTGAACAAGGCTGGCATGGTTTGTCCTTACTCTGATTTGGCTTCTAATGTTACTACATAGTCAAATCTCATTGCAATGTACACAATGATATTTGGCTACAGGGCACCTGAAGTCAAAACAGAGTGAGGGCAATGCTTTCTGCCCTCACTCTGTATGGAGTCTTGATTTTTTTAAAAAAAATAATGAATAAAATAATGCCCCAAAGTAGTGGCACCAGACTGAATAAGGAAAACTTGCTGTATCTGTGTGTAGGGATATCCCCGCCAAAAAAAAAATTGAGGGAAGGACCCCCTGTTTGTAGGGTGCCAAGAATGTGGATGAGGTAGGAGAGTTTTTGGCTCAGCTCTACAAAATGTATATTGCTAGTATATGGAATTGTTTCTGTTTTTTTAAAAAAAAAACCCTGCAGATATGAAAATGCATAATTATGTATTCTATACATAAATGATATCTCTTTGAATATTTCACAATAATATGATTCATTTAAAAGTGTATTGGCTTGAAAAGGAGTTGAAAAGAATACCCAGACCACTATCTACAGACACACAAACACACACACACACACACACACACACACTTAAGCTGTGTTCTTCTTGAGAAATCTCCTGTTCTTAGAAATGAGAATTAAACCTGCATGTAGATTTGCATGCATCATGATCACACATGCATATACACCTTGTACAGTTGTGCATAGCATTCCACTGATGCATTGCCTAATTTGAATAGTGATGTATTATCAATTATTATACACCAGCCCCCAAACAGCTATGGCGATACACAAAAGGAACCCACAAGACTCCTCAGTCTGCTGGAGCTCACATACCCCACTTAGAAAATCAGTGATCATGCCAATAAGCTGCTTGGGGGACACAATTTAATCTTCTCATCCTCTCTATGAAACAGGTAACTGTTGTGATTGTTGATTGTTTAACAGAGCTGGACATGCCCAGCCCTGGCAGTGCTGCATACAAACTGTGGGAATGCAGCCAATTATAGTCCCGGAACAGAGTGCATAATATTATTGTCTCATTTTGAAATAAGGGCTTCTTATCTCCCAAATATTATTCACTATGAGGGGCAATCCACTTCTACGTATATAGTTTCTAAGACTACCCTACTGACAATATACAACACACTACCTCTCAACTTCTAAAGTACTGTTAATACAATTTGGGGTGTTCTTTTGCATTGGACATCTGAGAGTTTGGCCCCAACATAGACCTGTGTAGCAATGCATCATGGTAGAAGTTGTCCTGTCTTGACAAACATGACAATGACACACTGTCATAGGAGAACAGACAAGAGCGAGAACAGTACAATGAAACACAGGGAAATTCAGCTCAACACAGAACTACTTGAAAAGATTGCAACAGTGTTCTGTGTCCAAAAAAATGGAGGAGGTTGGCAGTTCTTGAACACTGTCACCAGCAAGATGACTATTACAGTCTGAACTATTTTGTCTGCAATTAACAAACCAGTTGCTCTAGTATAAATTAAGAGTTGTCATGTGGTCTTGTTGAGAAGATTAGGGATAAGATTTTCCCCATTCCCTTCCTTAGCTCTTCCATTAATTTAGTCTGCCCTACATTCTATTTCTCTTGAATTCCAGTTTAACTAGGAAAACTTCTGAAATTAACTCTGGAACTGAAGCATGCACAGTTTGCTACAGATTACAGTTCTTTTGCCTCTTTACCAATCTCTATGTTACCAGTGAGCATGTACCCATCAATACAATACTGGAACAAAGAGATCTTCATGTGATCATGTACATGACTGCATCAGAATGACATTCTGTCAGGTGTTTCACTGATATACATATGTAGTCCTGTACATTGGTAAACTACCAAGGAAAAAGCTTACTCACATAACTGTATGTACAATCACATCAAGATTCTTTACTACAGTGTTTTATCAGAGCACAAAAGTGCACATATGCATTGTTAAAACACCACATAAAAACTATCACAGTGCAATCAAACCCGTGGTTAGATACTGGGTTTTTGTTTTGTTTTTTGCAGTGTTTTATTAACGCAGATAGGCACATTCGAAATGGAGGAAAGATGTCAATAAACTGAAGGCATTGAAAGACTACATGCACTGACCATTGCTCTGTAAAACAAAGCAAACAAAAAAACCATGGAACCACAGAAGATTCCCTAATGCACAGATTCCACTCTGGAAGCATCTACTCTATGACTCCAAAATATGAGGAGAAATTCAGATGAGAAGAATTTTGGAAGACTGGTTCAGAATAAATGATTTGTGGATTGCAGGCAGGGATGAGGGTACATTTTCTCAAGTCTCAGATTTTAAGTATAATTCAGTTGCCATGCTGAATTCACATGGATAGAAGCCATTTAATCTCTCCTCTGCTTGGTAGTTGCTAGGCATTTGCAAGAACCAATTGCTCCTTCCTCTCCCTCCCAGGTTTGTATACTTTCCAAGTAAGTGTTGCAGGGCTTGTAGAAGTAGAATTACTGTTATTTGTTCTGTGAATCGTGAGTTTCTACACTGGGGGTTTGAAACTAGTGCCCTCCCCCCAGTGTTTTTGGACTACCACTCTCACAATCCTTGGCCATTGGTCAATGGTGGCTATGGATGATTAGAGCTGGAGTCCAAGAACATCTAGGGGACCAGGTTTTCTCTATTCCTGTTCTATTTCATACTCCCTTGGACCACCTCTACAGTCAACAGGTGCTGAGGATGACAGGACAAATGTTACTGTTTCTGTCTCAGTCATTATATGATAATTATTACAAACAAGTCCACTACAAATGCTATCCAGTGATGCACAAGATGTCCTGGAATGCCCTGGCCATTACCCTATTTTACATGGAGAACATGCTTTGGTGTGGAGAATGGTTCCTCTAGAACGGTTCCTCTAGAAGAGCCCTCTTCTGCTCACTGAAGGGGTGTGGAGGGGGTTGTATGAGAAAAGTGACCCCACCCCATCCAAAAAAGTTGTTGTTGTTTCTGCAGACTCTTGCATAAGACTTCTACAAGTTGCTTCTCATAAGCTTTTTCAGTCCACTGGAGCTGATATGCTACAACCTTATTCATTCATGTTATTTACAGTATTTATTTATTTTCAGGATTTATATTTTGCCTTCCCACCAAAGTTTCAAGGAGGCTAACACCAGCATACTTGGTTGAAAACACAATAAATAACAACACCAGATATGGAAATAGCAACTTAACACATATTTATTCTATAATATACCATCGGTATATTATTTCAGTGCACTGTCTATGAGCAGCCTTCTATTACTTGTGCAAGAGTTCACAGAACAGCATTAATGTATATTCTTTGCTAAACAACTCGTTGTCTGTTAAAACTAAGTTTTATACACTTTTCTTTGCAACGCTTCAATTCCTTGTATGCTGGATGTACAGAATCATCTCCACATACAGAATTAGTAGTTTGAGTATTGTTGCCAATATAAATAAAACTAAATGACGCTTCAAGCAAAGCTATTATATCCTTGACTACTTCCCTCCATCCTAATATAGTGTGAATTTTGACATGAAAGGAATATTCACACATTTTATCTTTCCATTCAGTTATTGAAGGAAGAGCCAGTGCCCTCCAATATTTCGCATAGGTTAACCTCTCTGATATCACTGATAATGTTATTACCTAATGCATGTGAAATGAAGGATGTATTGATTTTGGAATAACTGTTTCTTGCCTTGGAAAAAAGCATATAATCATTATTTTCTATGTGCTGACAGATAGCCTCTAAAAATACATCATGCCTTTTCTTAAATAATGTATTCAAAGGTTTAAGTGTTTCCTTTTCTTCCTATTTTATCAGGGAAATTATCCATAACTACATTCATATCTTCCCCTAAAATGAGTTCTATGAATTCTATGAATATTTAGCAAGCGTCTCCAAAAAACAGTTTTTGTTCAGAACTGGGTGCACAGATGTGTGTGTTAAGAAATTAAGTTCTTAAGCTGATGTTCCCCTTTCGTAAGCACCTTTGTCTTTCTATTAAGCACCCAATGGGGGCCTGTTTGTTTCAGCTGGCCTATGCAGGAATATTTTCTTTTTGGTACAGCAGTTCTTTTAGCAGATTACATTGTTGAAAATGTATATGATATTCTGGGATGGAAATCTACCTTTTAGTACTGCTGTTTTATGCATGCTGTGGGTGTTTGGAAGAAATTGTATTGCATTTTTTATTCTATTATTTTGAAGCTGTAATTTTAAAATTTTTATGTAAACTGCGTTGAGAGTGTGTTATTCAGAGGGGTGGCCTATGCATATTCTAAACTTCATTTCTGACTTCTGGGGATTACACATAATGGATAACCATCATAGGCTTCGAAAGTACAGGAGTTAAGAAACTTGGCCTTGCCCATTTAAATCTTACTTTAGGGATAAGGGGGATTACAGTTTAGCATTTCTGATGCCTGCAGTCCAGATATGCAGGATATTCCAACCGATACTGACTTTTGCTGATCTTCATGGGTGATAGGCCTGGAGAGTTCTGTGAAGGCAGCTTGCTCTGGTCAACAAACATTTCAGTGGAAGATATCTTAGGGGTGAGCCGATGAGCGTCTAGGACAATGTGTTAATAATAATAATACCCTGCCGATCTGACTGGGGTGCCCCAGTCACTCTCATGTGTGGGTATGAGAGACCCTGTTCATGGTGCTGACTCATGAAAGGATCTTCTCAGTAGCATCTCTCCACTTAGCAAGGTGCAGCTTGTCAGTATATGGAAACATCGCAGCTGCAAACAGCCAGATTGTTGACATCACATGATGCGGCTATCTGTGGAAAGGAATTTCCCCGGAAGTTCACAGGCTGGAAAAGGCTCTGTGAGGAGTGTAATTTGAAACCTTCCGTTTGCGCATGTACAGGAAGTTTGTCAGACGTGCTGGAAGAACTGAACTGAAAGTACGTGTTTATCTGTAGTGCTGTAATGTCAGAAATAAACATCATGTAAATAGTTTTCTGACTACTTTTCTTTCCCCTGCGGAAGCAGGAGGAGGGGGTGTGTATTTCCCCACGCTTGGGAAAATGTCACGTATCAAAATCTCTCTGGTCTGTCTGGATGTCAGCCAGAGGAGGTTGAACTCCGAAGACTGAGAGGGGCCAGCCTCTGTGGAGGGGGCTTGCAAACTGACATGTATTCCTCATTATCAATATTCAAAGGAAACTAAATACAGTAGTACCTCCAGTTGCATAACCCTCTGGTTACGTAAACTTTGGGATGCGAAAGGTGGCAAACCCAGAAGTATTTTACTGGGTACTGCTGCACGCGCATGCACAGAAGGGGTCCTCAGGTTGCAAAAACCTCGGGATCTGACCGGAGCTCCGGAACGGATCCCGTCCGCAACCGGAGGTACCACTGTACATTCCCGTTGACCTAGGCATTTGATGGCTGAAATGCACTGCTACTAACAACCCTACAACCACTAGTGCTAATATTCAACAAGGGTCAACTTTAATTTAGAAAAAAAAATAAAAAGAAATTGTCCAGTAGCACCTTAGAGACTTTCGTATCTGAAGAAGTGTGCATACACATGAAAGCTTATACCCAGAACAAACTTAGTTGGTCTCTAAGGTGCTACTGGACAATTTTTTAATGTTTTTTGACTGTGTCAGAAGGAAATGTAAGCTCTCAAGAAGTATTTCAAACTGAGTGAGTTTATGTCAGTTAGATGGAATCATTGACTGTTTACCCGTCCCTAATTTCAGTCATGTTTACTTCTTCTGGCAGTGCGTCTTTTTCACCCTGAAACATTTTCTCCTTATACAGTCCCACAATGCCATTGTTTCCCCCATTTGGATAGCAATTGCTACATTCAGAAAAAATCAGATGTATCTATTACTGATCAGTTATAATGCCCTGGGCCATGAGCAGATGTCACTCTGATGTCTGAAGGTAGTGCCTCAAGTTTGTCTAATTAAATCACTACTTTTCTGCCTCATTGCCTTGAAAAGCAAGAGAATCTCATACTAGCTTCTCTGTGGGCTAAGAGATTATTATGGAAGTCTGAGTACAATGTAGCTAAGACACATATGGTTGCTTTTTTCTTTTTGTATAATGTAAGGACTAATCTTTATTTTAAATTTATGTATTTAGGAGTTGCCGTTTTAAAAAAGAAATAATCCATTTATTATACAGATTGTTCCAGTCCATCAATATTTTGGATAGTTTCTCATCTCATTGTAGTTTAATCTGCATTAGCTTTGAAATAAGATACATGCGGCAAATGTATCTCTCAGTTTGACTCTATGATCCTATTGTGCAACTTCAGATCAAAATGATCGGATGAACAGATTTAATATTAATTTCTTGAGGGCATCAACTGGTTTAGTGCAGAAGAGGGTCCTATTTTGAGTCCATACTTATGTACAGTTTAATATCTTTAACAAGCGTCCCTGGTCTGGTGCCATCTGGAAATTCTGGACTCTGCCCCCCACCAGCATCAGCCAGCATGGCCAATGGGGAGGGATAGTGGGAGTTTTAGTCCAATAACACTGGGAGCACAGATTCCCCTGGAAAAAAGGCTTTCATACAAATAAGTTGAAGATGAATGAAACTCAGATATGGCTTTGACCTTAGAGGACAATGCTAGCTGTACACTTGTGGTCAGCAATCTGTGGGACACAGAATAATACTTGCCATTTTCTCTCCTTCCCTGTTCTATTTCCAAACATGTTTCTGACTTTTAATTGACATAGATGCATTTATTTGAATCCAAATCCAAATACTGTAGTCCCAAACATCTGAAAGGAGCTAGGATGGGAAAGACTGATCTATATTGTACAGACTGGAAGCAACTGAACTAGATTAAAGCACTTTGGTTCATTCATGCTGAGAAGCCCTACCATAGTTTTCTTAAAGTTTATAATATACTATATCCAATGTTGCTTGGGATTCTGAGAAATAATAATAATTAAAAAATAGTGCAGTTTTGAAATCAGTGGCTAAAATCAGCACAGTTCCGAAGGGTTCGTTTCACAATCATGATGCAAAATGGCAACCAACTGTATCCAAAGATAAATTAAATCCTGCTCCTTGATATCTTCATGCAAAATCTGGTTATGATATCTCAAGAGGTATTCAAATGTACAGCGAACAGACAAACAGTTAACCTTCCAAAATATATAGTTGATGTTGCTCAGGCAGGAGTATTATGTGACCCATGAGAGCAGCAAAATAAGCAGACTGTACAACGGTGATGGGATAAAATCAGGCTAAATATTTATTAACAGGCAGGGCAAGGGTTGTCATGACATTGGGTGTCAGGATGAGTTCATCATTCCAAAAGCCCCATGTTGATGGAATGGATCTGCTGGGTTTGGATTGCTCTGAACCTGTATGATGGGAGTCAGCCAGTGTTGAACCTTGTCGTGGTGCAAGCCAAGCAAGCAAGGTCTCACTGGAGGACCAGGCTACAGATTCCAACCAGGCAGATACCAAACTCCTATCTGGGTCTGCCATGGTCAATCCTCCCATAGGCCCCCTTATGCCCCTCCATACTATGTTGATCCTGACCAATGCCATTTCCACCCTCATACAAACAATGTTCTTCCGCCTAACAAAAGAAAGCTATAATTTCACTGAGGGAAAGGCAAAAAGAAACCCCAACCAAATGCCAAAAATTTCCTTTCCATCCCTGGGGCTTCTCACAAATTTGTTTGTATAACAATAAGATGGTATGAGTACAGTCTGCTTTAAAAGTCTAGGCTGGACCAGACTTTCTGGTACAACAGCCTTTACTTTCTAAAGCTTGCTTCTGAATTTTCTGAGACTGGTTTTGCACAGTATCAATTAAGTGCCTTTGGTTTACAAGTTAAAGGAAGATTTCTGGAATTCTGAAAATCATGTTGATTTGGTAGTTGTGAAAGAAAGTTAGCTTTCCCCATTTTCAGTTGAGTCAAACATTCAGAATGAGGGTGAGTGCAGAACAATTTGGAATGCTGATGGCTGACTTTGTGGCCAGATTTCAAATCTTCGTTTAGCTGTGGAATCACTGGGTTTTTAACTCTGCTTGATAACCTAGCTCAACAATGGATTTACATCTTCTGTATAGCTGGAAATAATGGGACGCGCTATAACACTGCCACTCATCAACTTTCGAAATCAGCTTTGGAGGCATGAATATCATTACTGAGAAATGTGGAACAGTACATGGTAATTTAGAAGCACAGGGTGAATTAACAAATGGACTTCATGTCCTGTCCAATGTTTAAAAATGTCTAGGATGCTTCAAAGTCTTCATCTAGGAGACCACTTTAGTTTATGGAAATTATTATGCAACACACTGTAGTAAAATTTGGTAACCAAATACTCTAACTGACCTCTGTAAATCAAACAACAATGCCTTTATCTGCAGTAGTTATATGCATATCACAACTTGATGTTAGTAACGAAGCACCTTACAGCTTGTGTTAGAGTGATCTGTTGGTGACAAATATATGCTAAGGCAAGGAATGCTGTAAAGTAATTGAGAAATGTAAACTTCCATTGTGGATGCAGAAGTTCAGCAGATGCGCACTTTTACGCCATTCAGTTTTTATCTGATTGAATTTTTATCAGGGGTTGGGAAGTAGCTAGATGTGTTAACTCTTGTGCAGGTGTTTATGAATGGGATATGCTATAGGGAAATGTACATTTAAATGTACATTGTATTGAAGCAGTGGGCAGCAGCCATATTTATAAATGAATGGAGAACATCTACATTTGGGTTCGCGTCCAGGAGAACATTCCAATGAGCAATGTGCGCTTGCAGTTCTTAAAACAAGACTCTCAGTGGAGTTTCTGTGGACATAAGATACCGTATATTGGAAAACTCAGCAGAAACTGAAACCAAGTCCATTAGCCACTTTAAATTCTGCACTTGAACTTGCAGTTTAACCTTACTACTGATCATAAATAATCTTACATAGAAACAAATTCCACTGAAATAAACGGAACCTGCATCTATTTAAAAACTATACCGTAGTACAGATCTTTTACATACATTTGTCAATGGTAATAGTGAATGCTGTTAAGGATTATAGCAGAAGGCAATTTAACACACATATGATGCCTCTAGGAGTTTAGAGGAAAACAAAAAACAAAAAAGGTAAGTTATAACAAATCAATATGAAATGTTATTTGGATAAAGCATGGTTTGTGGCGCTTTGCCACTCATTAAAACTATTAAAATCAGAGGGAATTAATTGATCTCCCCTATTTTTGAATTAATATTAACCAGCATTTTACTGTTATTAGCTTAGTATACTTGCCAAATTTGTACTAAAAATGTAAAAGAGAAGTAGCAGAAAAATATAATCTCTTTGTTATTTGTAATTTTGTTCCAGCCTCTTTACATTCTATTAAGGTTTGGAAATTCCAGATATGAAAAGTACAAACTCCCAGAATCCTATCAAAAGGGGGAAAATGGTATTTTCCTTCACATGAATGAAGACAAATTTGAGACAATAAACAAGAGCACAGGAAGATGTTATCAGATTTCAAAAGCTCTGGTAACCTGACAAGCACACAGGACTCTTGTTAAATTTCCTTTTCACAATAAAGAGGATTATTATTTTTCCCTCTCATGGATTAGAAAAGCTGCTAAAGAGGCAGAAGAGTGTAAGGGATTCAGAAAACACGAGGCTGAATTTTAAACATGAATACAAGAAAATGAATGCAGGATACAGAAGAATGTCCTAATCCTAATGTACAAAGTCGTATTTGCAGATATTATCTTAAGAGTTTCTAAGCATCTTCAACGTTTACTGAAGCAAATGGAAGCTGAGGTCAACTTTAGTGCATCAGCATTTCTTTTATTCATGGTTCTCAGTGGAGTGATTGCTTTTGCAACTCTGAAGATGCAGCTCTTCAGAAATGAGCGTACAGAAAATGGGAACAAGTGTATTGAACAAGTTGTAGAAATGGTTTTCCTGAGACAATAACACATAAGTAGCCAACATGATGCCCTCCAGACATTGTTAAACTACATCTCCCATCAGCCAATGCTCAGGGGTTGTAGGAATTGTAGTCTGACAACATTTGGGGGGTGGTACCTCATTGGCTACACCTGCCATAATGTTTGCCCCAGGACAGCTTTTACGGCACAGTGACAACACAAATATAGCTACAATCATTATCAAGCAGTCATACTCCTACAATTAAAACAACAACACTCCAAATAGTGTGACTAAAGATGGGAAACTCAGCTACTTGCATGTGCAAACTCACGTTACCATCGCATTGCTGGGATGTAGCAAACTATGGGCTTCCTTTGTGCTTTGGGAAATATGAGTATAATGTCAAAAAAATGACATGTGTTAAACAAGGACAACCCCGCCCCCATTCTTTTAAAATACCAGCTCAACGGAATCACTACTTCACAGTACGTGATAGGTGTGGTGATCATAAAATGACAGCAAGGAAACTCAGCTGACATGCCATGCTGGTTCAAAGTGTGATAGCCAGTGGTTCACATAGAAAGCATATACAGATGCAAAAAAGATGGAACTGCTTGATAACTTTGTTCCCAACACATGCCAGCAACGACTTCAGAAAGTGGTGAGATCATATATGGGTTGAAACAAATCCTCAGACAACCTCTCTTCCCCAGGCAAGTTTTTAATAACTTTGTCCATCTGAATGGACGGTCCAGAGGAAATGGCTGTCAGTGAGCATGCACAGTCAAGCCACACTTAGAAGGTTAATAATCACCTTGGGTCTACTGCACCGCTCCTTCAAAAAAGAATAGAAAGGCAGTTTTTTGAAGCATCCCACACATTTCACAGCTTGTAATATTGAAGTCAGATGGGAAACGCCATACACATTCATTTTTTGCATATTTTGTCTTCTCTAAATACACTTATACACAACACTTACACAATCAGAAAATAAAGTTTGCAGACCGTGTCCTCATAATTTACTATTCCAGTATGAAAACAGAAGAAATTCAGCTTTAATAACATTGTTTCTACGCTTACAGAAATGCTACTTATCATCTGAGAGAGTGGAAGTGCTTGCTAATTAGGTTCCTCAGCACCTCCATGAGGCACTGTTTCCTTTTTATAGCTAAGTGAAATGACTTGCTCAGATAGTACAAGATGGCCCTATCTAAACTACAAACTTATATTGGTTTTATTAATAGCTCCACTAAAGAATTCTGGGAATTGCAGTTTGGTGAAGTGTTGAGCACTCCGGTAGAAAGCACACACACACACACGCACACACACACACACACTTGCTGCCTTCAGTACAATTCCCAGAATTTGCTGGGAAGAGGGAATAGACTACATCACCAATATAAGTCTGCAGTGTAGATATGCCGAGTGATAGAATTGGGTCTAGAACTCAGGACTTCCAATTGTATTCTTGTTATGCTTATATGTTTGTACATTCATATTGGAAAATGAAAATCCAAAATGTTCTATCTTCTTCACACACTTACCATGCTAGAAAGAAAGATGTCAATGGAGACAGGAAAGACCCAAATCATTGCCCTCATCAAATTGTACACACAAGAAATAGAAACACCACGCATCACAGCCAGTGGGATACAACCACAGAGAAGTGATTCCCACATATTCAGTGAGCACATGAAGGGCAGATTAGCTTTTCAGGCATGTATCTAAAACTCCATTTAAGTAAAACAACAGCCCTAACCTATCTATGCCTCTGCTCCCCCAAATGAGCATAAAATATGCTCAAACAAGGTACGAAAATTTAAAACAAAAGGTATTAACCATTCCCAAAGCAAAGCAAATTAGAGATCTTAGAAACTTACCTTCTCTTGATGGTAAGCATTGCTCCCAGAAGGATAATTACAAACATCAGAAGGCCAGCTATAACTCCTGCCATTTTCACAGTGTTGTCAACCTGCTTTTCTGGCTCCACGGCATTGGAATTCTGTGTAGATGCTCCTTAAGAAGTTGTAGAAAAAAGGGAAATAATAATGACAATAAAAAGTATTGTTGAAATATCCCAGGCAAATCATTTTTCAACAACAATTTCACGGTAACATTTCAGAAGACCAGTCCTACATTAGATCATCAGAGAAAGGAAGATGTAACCCTTATTCCAAGTATGATGTAACATATGAGGCAAATTTTTCATAGATGGTATACAATTACACACTGACACAAGAGACTAAACAGCAAGCAGACTTTAAGTAAATGCTGCAAAGTTATGTAACCAAATAGTTTTACAGCTCCTCCTCCCAAGGGGAATCTGATAGTTTTAAGGCCCATTACTATTGCTTTCTAGGCTCTCAGACTCACTTGTTATAATCCATCAGCACACACTTATAGTATGAAATTTCTGTATTGTGGATATCAGAACTATGGAATATTGAGCGATGACTGAAATGAAATGGAAAAGTTTTATTTCCTTAGATCCTTATGTCTCTACTTTACATGCTCTTTGTGACAAAGTTCATTTTGACTAGTTTCTGTAAAACAATTACAATTGACATTCCCACATCACATTCCACAGGTTTGAACAACTGTCCTCATCACCAACATCAACCATCATTGAACACTATCTGAATTGCCAAAGCTTAATGGCTGGAAAGTGGGAGAATATGAACCTGGCTCTGTCCACCTAATAAGACTTCAACAGCTACCCTAAATCTTCTCTCTTTCCAACCAGCAAATATTTCAAGTAGGGATGAGCAAATCTCTTGATTTTGCTTTATCTCAGTTTCTCATTTTTCTAGTCCTAAGTTCAGTTCAGCCCATTTTCACATTCATTTTTCCTTGTGAAAATTTCTACACATATTTGTGAACATTCCTCTAAATATATGCACCTTTTGCCTAATGTATGCATTTTGACAAGCAGTTTTTCCATAGGAGAATGCATTTTTGCACATTGTTTTCACTCATTTATGCATTTTTGCATGCTCTTTCCACTAAGACACATGTTTTGTATGCATGTGTTGATTGGAGAATTGAATTACAAAATTCACAGAAGTACAAAATTCAAAGGCAAGTTGTATTTCGGTTTTTGTATTGATTTGAGAAGTGCAAATTGGGTAAATTCTCATTAAAATACAAACCCGATGGGAAATAAACAAGATGAGCTTGAGCTCTTGGTACAGCAAACTAAATATGACATAATAGGCATCACTGAAACCTGGTGGGATAAGTCCCACGATTGGAATGTAATAATGGGGGGATACAATCTATTTCAGAGAAACAGACCAGATAAGAAAGGAAGAGGAGTGGCGTTATATGTCAGGGATGTGTATACCTGTGAAGAGATCCAAGATTTAGAACCTCAAAGCCAAAGTGAGAGCATTTGGGTCAAAATTAAGGGAGAGAAGAATAACAGTGACCTCATTGTGGGAGTTTACTATAGATCCCCAAGCCAAACGGAGGACATAGATGATGCCTTCCTGGAACAGATGGCCAAGCATGCAAAAGGAAGGGAGATAGTAGTAATGGGGGACTTCAATTACCCGGATATTTGTTGGATGTCAAACTCAGCCAAGAGCATAAGGTCAAACAGATTCCTCACTGGCCTTGCAGACAACTTCATTGTCCAGAAAGTGGGAGAAGCAACAAGAGGAACAGCCATTTTAGATCTGGTCCTAACCAATGTTGATGACCTGGTTAGTGGGGTAGAAGTGGAAGGATCATTAGGCACGAGTGATCATGCTCTTCTGAAGTTTACTATACAGCGGAAAGGAGCAGCCAAGCATACTAGGACTCAATTTCTTGACTTTAAGAAAGCCGACTTCATAAAACTTAGGGAAGTGCTGGGTGAGATCCCATGGACAGTAATATTAAAAGGAAAGGGAGTTCATGATGGCTGGGAGTTTGTTAAGAGGGAGATAGTAAAAGCACAACGTCAGGCAATACCAATGAGACGTAAACATGGAAGGTGCCTAAAGAAGCCAGGGTGGCTATCTAAAGAACTTTTAACTGAGTTAAGATTAAAAAAGGATGTGTACAAAAAATGGAAAAGGGGGGAAACCACCAAAGAGGAATTCAAACAAATAGCCAGCACGTGTAGACACAAAGTCAGAAAAGCTAAAGCACAGAATGAACTCAGGCTTGCTAGAGAGGTTAAAAGCAACAAAAAAGGCTTTTATGGGTATGTTCGTAGCAAAAGGAAGAACAAAGAAACAGTGGGGTCACTCAGAGGAGAAGATGGTGAAATGCAAACAGGGGACACAGAAAGGGCTGAACTCCTCAATGCCTTCTTTGCCTCAGTCTTCTCCGATAAAGAAAACAATGCCCGACCTGAAGAATTTGAAGCAAATGATTCAGCAAAGGAAACACAGCCCAGAATAACTAAGGAGATAGTACAAGAATACTTGGCTAGTTTAGATGTATTCAAGTCTCCAGGGCCAGATGAACTGCATCCAAGAGTATTAAAAGAACTGGCAGATGTGATCTCAGAACCACTGGCAGTCATCTTTGAGAATTCCTGGAGAACAGGCGAAGTCCCGGCAGACTGGAGGAGGGCAAATGTTGTCCCTATTTTCAAAAATGGGAAAAGAGAGGACCCAAATAATTACCGCCCAGTCAGTCTGACATCAATACCAGGGAAGATTCTGGAGCAGATCATTAAGCAAACAGTCTGTGAGCACCTAGAAAGGAATGCTGTGATCACCAATAGTCAGCATGGATTTCTGAAAAATAAGTCATGTCAGACTAACCTGATTTCGTTTTTTGACAGAATTACAATCCTGGTAGATGAAGGGAACGCAGTGGATGTAGCCTACCTTGATTTCAGCAAGGCATTTGACAAGGTGCCCCATGATATTCTTGTAAAGAAGCTGGTAAAATGCGGTCTTGACTATGCTACCACTCAGTGGATTTGTAACTGGCTGACTGACCGAACCCAAAGGGTGCTCATCAATGGTTCCTCTTCATTCTGGAGAAGAGTGACTAGTGGGGTGCCATAGGGTTCTGTCTTGGGCCCGGTCTTATTCAACATCTTTATCAACGACTTGGATGATGGACTCAAGGGCATCCTGATCAAATTTGCAGATGACACCAAACTGGGAGGGGTAGCTAACACCCCAGAGGACAGGATCACACTTCAAAACAACCTTGACAGATTAGAGAACTGGGCCAAAACAAACAAGATGAATTTTAACAGGGAAAAATGTAAAGTATTACACTTGGGCAAAAAAAAATGAGAGGCACAAATACAAGATGGGTGACACCTGGCTTGAGAGCAGTACATGTGAAAAGGATCTAGGAGTCTTGGTTGACCACAAACTTGACATGAGCCAACAGTGTGACGCGGCAGCTAAAAAAGCCAATGCAATTCTGGGCTGCATCAATAGGAGTATAGCATCTAGATCAAGGGAAGTAATAGTGCCACTGTATTCTGCTCTGGTCAGACCTCACCTGGAGTACTGTGTCCAGTTCTGGGCACCACAGTTCAAGAAGGACACTGACAAACTGGAACGTGTCCAGAGGAGGGCAACCAAAATGGTCAAAGGCCTGGAAACGATGCCTTATGAGGAACGGCTAAGGGAGCTGGGCATGTTTAGCCTGGAGAAGAGGAGGTTAAGGGGTGATATGATAGCCATGTTCAAATATATAAAAGGATGTCACATAGAGGAGGGAGAAAGATTGTTTTCTGCTGCTCCAGAGAAGCGGACACGGAGCAATGGATCCAAACTACAAGAAAGAAGATTCCACCTAAACATTAGGAAGAACTTCCTGACAGTAAGAGCTGTTTGACAGTGGAATTTGCTGCCAAGGAGTGTGGTGGAGTCTCCTTCTTTGGAGGTCTTTAAGCAGTGGCTTGACAACCATATGTCAGGAGTGCTCTGATGGTGTTTCCTGCTTGGCAGGGGGTTGGACTCGATGGCCCTTGTGGTCTCTTCCAACTCTATGATTCTATGATTCTATGGTTTTCTCCTCCATCCCTACTTAACTGTTAGCTCTCAGGCTGGAAGATGCCTGCAAGAAATTTAAAAAACTGTCCTGATTCTACCCAACCTTCCAGCTGGCCCGTAGAACTCTTAAAAGCCCTAGACCCCATCAATGAATGTCTCCAAATACTGGTCACTAGATGACCGTTTGAATAAAATGTATTTCATCCATCTCAAACAATTGTCCAAGAGCATTTTGTAATATCAAAGGAGCTTCTTGTGTCCTTTGAGATTCCTAATAAATCATGGGGAATTCTGATGACAGTGGCAAAACTGGATTTTCATGATCTGGAGGCATTTAAACAAAATCAAATGAAGCTAGAAGCAAAGCCAATGAAAGAAGATGCTTTAAGAGGATGAACCAACAGAAGAATATGAAGAGTCTTCAGCTATCAATCTACAGTGGAAGAGTCTTGTTTGCATTATGCTGCATTGTTTATTGAAAGTCACTTTGAGTGGCTGTGAAAAGAAATTAAGTAAATAAAAAAAGATGAGAGATTGGATCTACTAGGTAGATTTGGCTACATACTTAGAAAAACATGGATTGTGCATTTATCTCAAAACCACAGGTAGGATCTACATGTTTCACACCTTTTCATAGCTCATCCTCCCACTTCTGCAATAACTAACTTCTCAAATAGACATCTAGGAAAGAAGTATTAATACTGGCAGAAAATAGAAGCTAAACCTGAAATAGAAGCCATAGAGGTAAGGATGAATATTCTCAGCCTACAAGTTTGAAAGGGCAGACAAACTGAATAGAGAGGGGGTGGGTTTCTAGATCTTGCAGAAATCTGCATAAAACTATAGCAGCACTTTCTCGATGCATTTCTGTGTATCTGTTTAGTACTTTAACAAACAAAAGGTCCACCCAAAAAATCATGCTTTTGAGGACCTCTGTGGTTGGTTCTATACTTAGCAAGTGGGTGGAACTAGGAAGGCTATCCTCAGCAGAAGGGCCAGATTAAAGGGATGCTATGTGACAGAATAATCTAGAAAGGCTATGGAGGAAAAATAGCAAGACGAAGCAAAAATAAGTGTAGAATCTCTCTGTGACAACTGAGAAGGTCAGATGAAAACTAGATTCTAAGTGTTGCTTTGGGTAGTATCAAATCAAAATATGGGTAGGTGCTCAGAAAGGTGCTCAGCCCTAAGCTGCTGTTAGGCATTATATGCTTGAAGAAAATTTATATTATTGGCATCAGAGCTTGTCCAGAAATCTTCTGTGAAGACTTGCAATGATTTTTTCCAAATTTTATATAGCCCAATGTAAAAAATAATAATAATGATACATATTCCCATTATATCACAGGGCTAGAGCAGTATTATTTGGTTAAGAGAAATATGCTAAGAAAATGGAAAGGAAATATGGCAGTATGTTGTTGTCCAGGATCCTTTAGAATACACATTTGAGTGCAAAAGGGATTTCTCTTCTCTCTCTCTCTCTCTCTCTCTCTCTCTCTCTCACACACACACACACACACACACACACACTCCATCCACCCAAACTAATTTTTCCCCACACACCGTACCAGAAGTCTTTATGAAGTTCCCTCAGATTTCTATATAGTTGTTTGTTTAGTAGCAGAAGAGCTGCTTTCATAATGGAGCAGTCCCAAGAAGCATGTGGAGATCATACATGATCAATATAGTTCTGGGTATAGTTGACTATAAAACCATCTGTTGTGCTGAGCACATTTGAGTAAATGTGGAATATCGAAAGAACCAATAGCAGTAAATTCAGGGTGTATAGAATACTCCATAATGTGTGGCATACAAGTAGCTGTTCATCAAATTGAGCAATAAAGGTTCACATCACATTGCAGAATGCTCTGCTGCATATATGTTCCAAATGTAAAGGAAAACCTGCCGTGCTAGATAAAAATAATGATCAGAACCAGGGTCCCTCTAAAATTCTATGGTTCTACGGCTGGCTGCTTTTTCCATGTTTTCCTGTCAGAGCTGTGACTGCATTTATTTGGAGGATGTGTTAAAAGTGTGGCCCTTAGTGTAAGAACCTCATGGCGAGTACCCCCACCTCTTTTTCTAGAAAAAAAGCACTGATCAAAACTGAAATGAAAATCAATCTTAGTCCACAAATTACATGTGCAATCTTTCTTTCATTAAAGTCAGTTTTCAAACTCTCACTGCTTCTAGTGAATCCGGAAGATATTAATGTCTCCAATCATGCACATTCTGGTAGATCATTGAACTTGTACTCACGTTGTACAATCCTCCTTTATGTGTTTTGTGTCTTTGTTTTCTTCATTATGAACTGTAGTATCACCTAACCTTGGTATTTATTCTCAAACAGAATGTATATGTTTTTCAATTAATTTCACTTGGTTCAGTGTCCCTAAAGTTTCCTCATGTTCTTTGCATGAGGCTTTTGCATATCTTGATTTGCATGACGAAGTTACATACATTTGAGAATTGACCTTTTCAGATGGAATCTCAAAAGTTTGTTGATACTGTTGCCCAAAAGTCACAAATCTCATCAACCCAGAAAATAATATGTCTTAAGGTGATAGATCATTTATCCACAGGAAACAAGTGTACAATTGAAATGATATCCATACAATTTCAAAACCCATCAATCTAACACATAGAGCTACACATGCAACTTTGATAAAAGAGATTTGAATTGAGTCAGGATGTTAGGTTTCAAAGCTCTCTAGAGCTTTCAACCTTTCTAACTCATTCTTTTGATTTTGGCCATGAACACACCTGGCGCTGTAATGACTGCCAAGTTAATGGTGAATTGTTTTAGAATTTGAACTACATGTGCAAAATCTTCATCTAACGTAAATTTTCCTGAAGATATTCATTGCTGGTGACATGAGGTTTTGTTTTGAGAAAAAATAAAAGAAGTAATTAAAAGCATACAGATAATGGGCATGCGTCTTTGTTGCAAGTCCCTTTCACTTCTTGAAAGGATTTGCGAGTAATTCACTCTGAGGAGGTCAGTCTTCGAAATGCAAAGAATCAGACGGAGATTTTTATCATATGTGGTGGACGTGTGATAAAGTAAAAACATTTTGGGAATTGATCTATAATGAACTAAAAAAAGATGTTTAGATATACCTTTCTCAAAAAACCGGAAGCATTTCTGCTAGGTTTGATGGGAGAGGAAATTGCGAAGATAGATCAAAGACTATTTATGGACGCCACAGCAGCAGCGAGAACTTTAATGGCCCCAAAGTGGACGTTACAGGAAGTACCTATGATTGCAGAGTGGCAGGCGAAGATGGTTGACCACAAACTTGACATGAGCCAACAGTGTGACGCGGCAGCTAAAAAAGCCAATGCAATTCTGGGCTGCATCAATAGGAGTATAGCATCTAGATCAAGGGAAGTAATAGTGCCACTGTATTCTGCTCTGGTCAGACCTCACCTGGAGTACTGTGTCCAGTTCTGGGCACCACAGTTCAAGAAGGACACTGACAAACTGGAACGTGTCCAGAGGAGGGCAACCAAAATGGTCAAAGGCCTGGAAACGATGCCTTATGAGGAACGGCTAAGGGAGCTGGGCATGTTTAGCCTGGAGAAGAGGAGGTTAAGGGGTGATATGATAGCCATGTTCAAATATATAAAAGGATGTCACATAGAGGAGGGAGAAAGGTTGTTTTCTGCTACTCCAGAGAAGTGGACACGGAGCAATGGATCCAAACTACAAGAAAGAAGATTCCACCTAAACATTAGGAAGAACTTCCTGACAGTAAGAGCTGTTTGACAGTGGAATTTGCTGCCAAGGAGTGTGGTCTCCTTCTTTGGAGGTCTTTAAGCAGAGGCTTGACAACCATATGTCAGGAGTGCTCTGATGGTGTTTCCTGCTTGGCAGGGGGTTGGACTCGATGGCCCTTGTGGTCTCTTCCAACTCTATGATTCTATGATTCTATGATGGACTTTGCGGAATTGGCCAGACTGACCTGCAGGATTCGGGACCAGGACGACCAAAAATTTCAAAGGGACTGGAGTAAATTTATTGTATATTTGAATCATAATTGCAAAAATCTGAAGACGCTAGCAGGATTGAAATAAATCCTACAATGTGGATAATAGAAGTGAAAGAACTAAAATTTGAGACAGGACTTGAAAGTGGAAAACCTGCTGAAGGGAAGGAGGGAAGTCGCATGCTCAACAGAGCAGAAAGTTTTTTGTTTGTTATTGCATTGTTGAAAATATTGTTTAAGGAAGAAAATAATAAAAACTTTAAAAAAAAAGAAAAAAAAGAGGAGGCCAGTCTTTATAACCTATCAGCAGTTGTCACTGAGATGATCCTCTGGGGACAGCAAGTGCCCTTCAAGGAAAATCTCTGTTCCTTGCTGCCACATTTCAACAGCAGATAATCCTAGGCTCCCTATGGTGTGAAAATTGAGCTCAGAGTCATGTATCCTCCGAGTCCAAGTCCAGTTCTGTGGCCCTCTTTAGGTTCCAAGCTGAAACAAAGAAGTAGAAAGCTTCTTTTTATCCTATAAAACTGTCGAAGACCGACCTTTTATGCTTCTGTGTTTCCTTCTGCTGCAAGGATTCCTTAGTATCATGAGGACAGAATACATTCCTCACCAATTTATGTCAATTATGTACGTGGGTAAGCTCCCTTTCTGCAAAGGGGTCGCTAACATTTGTAGGAAAGGATCCCTGCCATTTTGCATTCTTGATATGTGTTTCTCTGCATCTTTTAACTAATTTTAAATTCTCGTAAGCTGCTTTTGCAAGCACAAAACTGAAAGGCACCATAGAAATGTTTCAAAAATAAATAAACACACAAGTAAATTTGAAATACAGGGAGAAATAGGACATTCCTTGTCTGTGGAAAAGGGATGTAGCTCAGTGACAGATCACATTCACCCCCCAGCATTTAAACATACTATTGCATAAAATGCTGGAGAGCTAGATGCTCCAATTATCTGATTTGCTTTAAAGTGGTTTCTTACATTCACTTTTCATTCCTTAGCCAATGTGTTATACTAAGGATGTTTTGATGCAGTTCCTACGCAATATATGGTAAGTTTCATTACAGTTCACTACATTCCTCCATTCTATTCTACTAGTTAATACTGAGTTTTATTCATACTAATGTGATCAAGAGAATTCTGCAAAGACGCTTAGAAGATGCTAAACTGATCCTTGAGATGCTGATAAAATGAAAAGCAGCTAAATCCTATTTATGGCTTTGATGAATAAAATATTTAATTCATGATTCTTATTTTAGGATATGAAGATGACACATTTTTAAGCTACTTAGTTAACAAGGATTAAAATCAATCGTAGGGAGGATCTGATAGCATTCCTGTAACAATTAGATATTTCTCAAAACTTTTATATCACTTTTTGCTGGGAAGATTCCTTTTAGCAACTTTTAAGCTGCTCCCGTCATGAATATATGCATACATACATGCACAAAATGATCAGCAGGTGTTAGCTATCACATTTCTTAACTATAAAGTAACTGAATGGGAAAACGGGACAAAAGATGAAAAACAAAATCCAGTCCCAAGGCATGCTATGTGACCAACTCCATGTACAAACAGTGCTTATGGGAAGTTCTTGGAAAAGAGAAATACAAGCCAACTTCCATTGAAGGAGTCCCCAGCACAACTCCAGGAACATCCCATGAAGATTTGTTTTTATAGCCATAGAAATGAATGTGGTTACACATGCCATTTTTTTATGAATTTAGCTTAGCATAGGAAAATGGAGCAGCCTAGACTTTCTACAGATTCTGATGCATATTTTGGCTGTGCAGCAGAATGATATGTGCATATGTAGGGGGGTATCGAAGCTACTAACATGAGTTTGACCAAATTGTGGGAGGCAGTAGAAGACAGGAGTGCCTGGCGTGCTCTGGTCCATGGGGTCTCGAAGAGTTGGACATGACTAAACAACAACAAGGGGGATATCAAATAAAAAAGAAAGGCAAGCATAAGGAGTTAAGATGCTAGCTAAGATTCCGGCCTTGGGAAATATTTAAATTGGCTTTTTCAGCTGGAGAGTTAACGGATTGTAAAACAATCTGGAAGTAAGAAACTAGCAGGCTAAGTATTTGTCTTCTCAGAAGAAGTCGTAATATGTAAAATGAATTTCCTTTAAAAATAACTTGGTGCATTACACAGAAGTAACTAGAGAAGAAAAGTTTAGGATACTAAGGCATGCCATACAGACAATGAGCCAAAGATTTCTTAACTAAAGTTGCAGTCACAAACTAAGGGGGGAAATGAATTCATAAGAATATATATGATACAGAGATAAGAGTGAAAGTTGTATCTTGTTCCTATGACATTAGAGAAAATTAATGAAGGTTCTGGTATCACCACAGCCACCCAAGTTCACAAATAAGGAGGAGGAGAAAACAGAATGGCATTACATTAAAGCCTGATGTAATAACTGCACACTTTTGTTGCTTGTTGGGATGAATTATTGGAAATGCTCTGGTCTTTTGTGCCCAATTTGTCTGTTCCAGCTGACAATATATGTTGGGAAAGGTGCTTCTTTTTGATCCTCCTCACTCCAGGGGGGAAACAAAGCCTACTTAAGTACAACTGTTGGCAGTATAGAACCTGCAATCATCCCTGGAGTCAAAAGGAAGCCATTTCATCTCAGTAGTGTTTGGTTTACATATCAAAGGGCTCCAAGCACTGAAATGTTTTCCTTCTCACCAACCCAGATGGGAAATAATCTTTGGCGGATCCTGCATAGCAAATAACTTCAGCTAAGTGTTCTATGGAGAGATGGAGCTTGAAATGACATCTGAACCTCCCTACGGTCCTGTGCGGTGTGGGTGGTGAAATGGGCAGAAGCAAATGAAACACACTGGGTTTTTCAGTATATTATAAGAACCGTAAATTATAATGATTTGGTGTTTAGCACCATTTTGAGGTTTCGCCTCTTGCTTCTCTTGGTTTTTGATTCTGCCCCCTTTTCTCCCTTGGGCCCAAGGAAAACATCTTATCTGCAGATGCACAAACTGTAACAGCCACTTGTTTGATTTTTAAGTGAAGGAACAAATTCAAACAAAGCAAATCTTCCATGCAAACATTTCCTGACTGCAGTATCAGCCACAACCTCATGTATTCTTAAGGTACTCATGTTGCGTGGGTGGGTTGCTGGCTAGGCCCTCTCTTTTCAACAGCTGCCTCTTTCTTTTATTATTATTAAAAGTCTATTGCTGTTACAGAGTTCTTAGACATTATACCTGAAATAAGAACCTAAATGCATTAATAATAATAATGGCTGCAGCGGGTGATGGGCTCCCAGAGAAATCTATTTAAGAAACTAAGGCATCATGTATTAATAATAATAGCTTCGGGCTTGTCATGCCTTTGGAAGCTTAACTTTATGGACATTTAATGACAATCATATATTCATGGTAACCTTTTGAAGCAACCCAGAGAGAATGAACAATTGTAATTCATGTTGTTCCAGTGAAACAGCTTTTCTCCTTCGGGATCAGGCAAGCACACCTCAAGCAAAGGTGCTAAGGCATGTAAATTATTAAGAGAATGTCAATCCAGTGACTGTTCATAGATATATTCTTTTAAAGCTGTAATATTCCTTCTGGTTTGATGCACCCTTTTGCCTTGATGCTTATGGCAGTCATCTGGATAAAGCTTTATGCAATGCAGAGGGCTGCTAGATGCCTTGGCTGAGCTAAAGACCTTTTTCATGTACTCCATTTGTTATAATAAATGGAGATGTTGTCTATGACATCTTCAAATGTACTCCTATAGCCTGTTTTCTACTTCTGGATCTAGTGATGTCAGAATGCCTCCAATTCCCCTTCCCCCCAACTCAATTAGGCTGGCATTCATTTCATTTGTATTACTATGCTGCAGAAGCAGCAAGTTCTCAACATGTACGTTTCAAACAAGTTGGAAAGACAGGGCACCGAACTTGTGGAGAAAAGTGTCCCCATAAACCAAACAAATATGTGCATTTCAGCAGATTTGTTTTTTTGACCTAGGGTATCACTTGGTAAGAGTTTTATAAACCATTGTTGCTAACACTTCATCATGGTGATACAGGAGCCTACACTCAAAATATCTTTTGGAAAGAATAGAAATGACACAAGGAAAATATTCATGGATCAAGCCTAGGATGAAATGCAGCAAGCCATTTGAAAATGAGTTTGTAATGAAATAGACCTGTCAAAGGAATAGCATTCAAGTGTAAAAAGATAAATTGCAATAATAAATTTGACATGAGATTAGGTCTGTTTTAAGGATGCATTATCTGTCTACAAAGCTGGAATACATTTTGAAAAACAATAGAGCTGTTCTAATTTAATCTGAATGAACAAGACCTATTAAAAGAGCAACCTTTTTAAAGAACAGCTTTCTGATGTTGCAAAGTTATTCATGTATTGATTGAGGAGAGGGTTCAACCTGAATTTCCTTTTTATTTTACAGGAAATTGATTTTATGTGTTGCAATCAGTACATTAAGGTCTCTGTGCATTTTTGAGCTCCTGTCACTGATTCAATCTGCACTAAGTTTAGTATATGCTCTTCCTGTGTCATATAACTTTTCCATTGACTTTGTTGCAAACACTTCCATGTGCACACAGTGACAATAAGTGCACAGAATTGCCCCCCCCATTAAAGTCAGTGGGAAAGATCTTCAAAGAGCAAGCTGCTAATACTATGCACTCCAAAGCAGCAATTTCATGGCATGGCTTTTTGCTAATAAAGCATTAAACAAAATAGGATCCATAATATTTCAAGGAACTCATTCGGTAGCATTTTATTTATCTACCTGATCCACTGCTGTTGAATATTTCTGCAAGAATAAGAGCCAAACCGAAATGAATAGAAAATTCTTCCCAGTTCTCATGTGTAGTTCACAATCAAATAGTACTGTCAGACTACAGTCTACAAACAACACCAACACCAACACCAAAACTTATTAACCACACCAAAGATCTTCTAGTCTCAACTCTTCTGAGACAAGGAAGGATAGTTATTTCCTCCCATTTTCTAAGCTAGTTTGTTATTCCTATCATTTCTTGCTTGTAATGCCAGAAAGCAGAATCACATGCACTGTCCACACTCTGTATCTATGTATGATTAGTTTAATGCATGTATGTCATAGAGTCTACATTCAATGCTCAGAAGGTTCTTTCCATGTCCAGGGATGGCATTTCTCATTATTTGCAGAGGCACATACCATCCTCTCCCATCCTTAAGCTTTCAACTTGTAAGTGAATATGGCTCATCTACCCATTCCAGAATGCTTGAATATGTCCCCACTTCATATTGCGCAACAGCTCTGTTAATCCACCCAGCAATAAGAACTAGTGGAAAGAGGTCATGACTGTAATTCTGGATAAAAGAGAAGGAGGAGGAGGAGGAGCAGAGGAAGAAGAAGAAGAAGAAGAAGAAGAAGAAGAAGAAGAAGAAGAAGACGACGTCTGGAGATTGGGAAATGGAGGGCTGTCTCTTGAAGATGTTAGCTGTAGGGATGTTGTTCAGGTTTCTTCACCTTCCTCATGAAGTAAGAGTAATAACACCAACATGTTTTTCCTTTCATAGTTTTGGAAATCTTAAAGATACAGGTGTCTGAATGAGCTGAGAGGTGCCTGAACTGGGTGAGAGGTAACAAAGAAACTCTGGATAGAATGAAGACTTCATTATCTAGTATCCCAATATAATGCTGACAAGCTTGGCCAATTTATAGAGATTTAGCCCTTTAGCAAATTACGGTACTCTTGTGCTTTCAAGGGCTATCCCACTAGTGTGCATGTTGTGTGTAGCTCAGTATGCCCTGCTGTGTGCATAGATATGGCCATCACAACATCTATTGGGAAACGGCTTTAAGAATGCTATCAATATATTTTCTCGGATGTGCAAGTTGAAAATGGGACTGCATGTCTGCTGATGTGATCCTTCCAAACATTTCAGCAGATATCCTGAAAGCAGATATCTTATAGCATCACTTCAAAAGCCACTCGTGACCTTTCTGCCTGCTCCTTTCCTGAGAGTGGAATAGTAGTGCCAGTGGCCTTCACGTTTTAATTGTCCACTAGAAAGGTACCTAAAAATGGAATCAAGGAAAAGATGAGTCGCCTTCTCTTGAACCATAATTAACGTTTCAAGGGTAGTTTGGCAATACCATGTAATCCCCACGTGGTTCTGGGTGCCATTCTAAGTGCAGCAATCCACTTAACTACTACATGTAAACATTCAAATTGGATTTGAGATGGCCTAATGCAGAAAGTATTTAAAATCTCCTGTAAACAAATCAGCCTGGCATCATACTTGTTTCGGCATGCAGGCAAAACATGACACGACAATCTTGCAACTGCCAAAATGGTTTGCATTTTTATGACACCCCCTTTCCTGAACTGATAATCACCTGTGCTCATGAGGCTGGGCGGGTTTCGGGTAGTCACCTGTTGCCTACTTATTACTGCTAAGAACAAGGAAAACGGTCCCCAGGCAGCATGCACAAGAGAGAAAAGAAAAAAGGAAAATAAAAATAAAATTGTGCCACTTAATAAAACTGCATTTTAATTCCAAGAACTTGTACTCAGAAAAAAATGAACCTTGAGAGATATGGAACCATTTATGAGCCCTCTGCCTTCGTTTCAATTAGGTGGTAAAATTAATGAAACACGCTTTGAGAACACAGGAGGTAATTGTTTCCCCCTTAGCAAGAGAATGCAATTTTCACTAATAAAGTGTCAATACTAACATATATTGTTTGGGGAGAAGGGGAAAAATCAGTTCATGCCAAAAGAACGGCTCAAATTAAAATAAGAACATAAAATACATGTCATTAAGGAAACTAAAGGGGCAAAAACTGATTAAAAATCCTTTTTGAATTAAAATTCTGTAGCACAGAACTGGCAAATTGGGGTTTAATTATCAGCTGATATTAAAGGGGTTCTTGTTACACAAATGATATGCATTCAGGTTCCCAAATCTGTTAGATTATTATTATTTTCCTCAGCAGACCCCCCACTTCATTCTAATTTAATTGGTGGGTACCATTTTATGGATGAAAAAGACAAAAGATACAAAGGAGATAATACCATCAGTAAATAAAAGGAAGAAGGAAAATCATTTTGGATTTAATGGGCAGACAGTGTAAGTGAATATAAATTAGTCACAGACAAACAGGCAAAACACAGATATTTTTAAAACAAACATGTCAATGTGAATGTACATTTATGGTAATTGTGGGGGGAAATAGTAAGTCCAAAAGGAAGGGCACAAAAGCAGGTGCAGGTATTCAGTCTTACCTTTTAGTTTAGCTAATAGAGAAACATGTTAATTCAGGTGTTCTAAAAATGACTTCAGTAAACATGTGAGGAGTGGGGTTGATCACGTGCTAAGTGCTCAAGATTATGCACAACAACAAATGTTTGGTAGCTCTCCGAGACAGAACACCAGACTGATTTAGCAATTCACTATTTATTGTATCTTTATCAAAGGCGGGCCATAATGCTCACCCCCAATTCGCCACCCCAATCACAGGTAGCATTGGAGCAGTTGTGTCAGGGTGGTTTGGGGTAGGGTAGTTATAAAATCAATGCCCTGGGGCTTTGCAGATTCGGTACTCACGGGCACCAGATGCCTGAATAGGGCTTCTAGGAGGGTCAAATATTGACAGCAGTGGCCAGGGTTCTGCTGAAGGTGGTGAATCAAACAAACCATTACAAAGAAAGAAAGAAATATTGAAAGAAAACATAGTGTTATGAGTTTGGAGGGGTGGGTGGGTAGGCTGGATGCCAATACATAATTCCTGGATCCAGCAAGTGTTAAAATCTAAGGAAGGGTTTGAATTGTTAGAATAGCCAGAAATTACTTTGTGCTTTATCCTGTATTTTTATCTTGTGAACTGCCCTCAGATCTTCAGATGAAGGATGGTATATTAACTTGATTTTATAATAATAATAATAATAATAATAATAATAATAATATAATGGCCATTCCTCTAAATTTGGGTTGTTAACATAACCATAGAAGTGGTTCTGTATCAGAGAACAAACGGGTGGTCTCTCTCCCTCAACTCAATGATAGTTAGAAGAAGGAGAGAGCTGAGTTGTGTATGTGTATGCTAGAAGCTAGAATCCTTTGAGGTATGCTAGAAGCTGGAATCCTTTGAGGTAGAGACATGCCTGATTTATGCTTGTATCCAAGGTAAACAAACCATATATCCTAAAGGGTAAAGGTAAACGTAAGGTAAAGTATCCCTGGACGGTTAAGTCCAGTCAAATTTGACTATGGGTTGCAGTGTTCACCTCCGCTTTCAGGCTGAGGGAGCCGGTTTTTGTCCACAGACAGCTTTCCAGGTCATGTGGCCAGCATGACTATGCCACTTCTGGTGCACAGAACACCGTGACATGTAACAGAGTGCATGGAAATGCCGTTTACCTTCCTGCTGCAGCGGCACACTGGTATGCTTTCGAACTGCTAGGTTTGAAAAGACAACACAGCCTCTGCTGTCCCCCATTCTGAAGGAAACATGAACCCTGGATAAGCACCTGGAACCCCTGGAATCGCTTGGAGATTGGGGTGGGATACAACAACAGAAAGGCTGGGAACATTCCCACCTTGGTGTGCTGCAATGAGCTGCTCCCCAACTTCACAAATTGTTAGGAAGTTTTCCTTTAGTTCAACTGAAGTTTTAGCCAACATGCCACCCCAAATTTCACAATTGGGGAAACCCAGCCAGATGGGCGGGGTTTAAATAATAAAATATTGTTGTTGTTGTTGTTGTTGTTACAATTGGTAAAGTGAAATGAAATCAGCTTGGTCCTAGTTCCTTTGTTCTTTTAAATTGTCATGGAGATTCATATTGTAGAGTTGCATGCAGGGTGCCACTGGCATGATATGTGCTGGATGGATGTCATGCACCATTTTCAATTCATGTATTATTTGGGCAAGGAGAAAGAAAATTAGAGCTTCTGGTGCTCACAAAACAGGAGAGACAGAGATCTTCCCAACTTATGCAGGAATGGAAGGGTGAGCAGCCATGTAAGGGGGAGGACTGAGGAAAGTATATTGGCTAAGCTGTTTGGGATCAAGCTGTTTTGTGGTTTTGTGGTAAGGTAATGGCTAAAGGAACAAGATGCCATTCCAGACTGTCTCCAGTTCAAGACATAAACACCAAACAAAGAGCAGGTGGTCTGACTACAGCAGAGCCTAGAATGAAAAAAATAACTCTAAGGCACATGATGCATGCACAAGAAGGGAGAACTAGTGATGAACAGAATTGTGCCCTTTTAGGGAACAGTATTTCGTTCCTTTCTTAAAGAACCCAAACTACTATGTAAATCTTTCCTGTTTTATGCTGTAGAGAAGCATGTCCTTTTCCTGAAGGATTTAGGATTATGTGCTGGTCTATGACCAAAATAAAGATTTGATTTGATTTAGGATTAGGAATAATAGTAGCTTTCAGAATGGTTTTAGAACCCCTGCCTAAATGAGCCCCTGTGCCATTACAACTAGCTAATGCCTGGATGGTGAGTTCAGTTCAATCCAAATAATAATAATAATAATAATAATAATAATAATAATAATAATAGATTATTATTATTTATTACTTATACACCACCCAACTGACTGGGTTTCCTCCCATTAGGACTGCATCTCCAGTTACATGTAAGCACCCTTGAGATTATATAATACTAGTATTATAACACATACTTATATTAGAAGAAGAAGACATAATGTCTAGTAGCCATTGATAACAGAGAACTGCTCATGCTTACATTCCATTTTAAACCTCCACTATTATTATTATTATTATTATTATTATTATTATTATTATTATTATCAGCAAAACCTACATTATTACTATTATTATCAGCAAAACTCTCCCCTTATCAGATACAATTACATTAAAGAAAAAGGTTTCCAGGTGGCATACATGTATCCTTTCTTGAATAAGATTTTAGCCCTCTTTGTATATTGTACATGAGAAGAGGATACGTGTGATGGCAGGGCAGAAGCGGTTAGCAGGAAGAGGTGGCACTGCAGATCTGGCCTCCCAACCACTGTGTAGGGGCAGGGGTGAAGCAGGGGGGGGGTGAGGTCAGGGTGGAGTCCGTGCACTTGCGGAGCCAATCTAATGCTTGTTCCATTACACAGGCACCTCCCTCCTGACCTCAGTGCTAGACTGGCTCCAATGGCATCCAGGTAAGCAGTAGAGATGCTGCTGCCTGGAGGTAAGGTTCACAGTGGCATCAGTCCCTGCTGACCACCCCTCCAACAGGGGTTTTAGGGCTGCATAGCTTGCCCCACCCATCAAAGTCATATGGCTCTTCTCCCACCTGCCATCACTGTGTTTTTCACAACATGTGCAGCAGGGAACCTGTTCCAGATGGCCTGATCCAGGTCTCTAAGTGTCATGGGAAGCTTCTGCAGAAAATGGCAATGACATCCTGTCACCATGCTTTCCCTATTTATGTAAGTAACTCCAATGCTTACATGCATCCACTACAAAGGGAATAATGCTTTTCACTTCTTTTCAAGATTAATTGAAACCAGCCTATTTTATTTTATTTATCTTAAACAGTAAAACTTGTTCACCATCCCTTCCCACATCTACCTTCCAGCTTTCACATCTTGTTGCAAAATTAACAAGCGATTTTCAGCAGAGCTTGCTTTTAAAAGGACATTTTAAGTTTTCTGTCTGAGCTATTTTAGAAAAGTAGCTGCC